>NC_081780.1:273202-290702 GCF_963082965.1 Carassius carassius
CTAGAGGTGAATCGCAGTTTTTGAAACCTTTGCTTCAGTAAATGTCGGTGGAATATTATTTATAGAACTTACTTGTCTTTGCTGATCAACATAATGTGACTCTTATCAGTGCATCAATAAAACAGAAGAAAGCGTGTGTGAAAGAGAGACGAGGCTTCACTGCTGTCAGATGTGTGAAGTCTCCATGTGTTCGGGGAGTGTGACCTCGCACCTGACGCGACGCGACGCGTTTGGCACGAGCACGCGCACACAGCTATATAAAGACCCCAGAGAGAGTCTGAGCATCATTCCGCTCAGAATTGACTCTTCAGCTTCTCTTTCCACCGACACGATGGAGAAACTCCCCTTCACGCACGGATTCAGCTCTGAAACCAACGCGACGCGACCCTGGAGACCCTGGATCCACAAAAGCAGTCACGAACGCAGAACAAACGCTTCGAAGGTGCGTTCAGCTATTATTAGACACACTATTATTGTGATGATGATATGAACTGATCTCTTTATTAATGATGTCTGTATTCCACAGCCTTATGAGAGAGCACCAGCTGCTGAGCAGCTCTTGAAAGCGCCTGAGATCACACACCCTGTCAAGTGAGTTCTGATAACGCTTTTCTAAACGTTTAGGGGTTACAAACGCTTTTTATTGGCTATACGATCATTAAGGGAACATTATTACATTGTATCATTTTGAAACATTCCATGAATGTTACTTTTGAACGCTCCCTGAAACTTGTAACATTTGAAGAACGTTAGATGAAGATTCCGTCTGATCATTTTCAAACGTTCTGGGAATGTTACTTTTTGAACGTTAGATGAACATCCAACTGAAACATTATATTAATGATGTTTAAATGTTTCTTTTTTTTATTAAACCTTGAAACCTGGAAAACCGTGCGTCTGATCTGTGGGACTCATGTTGATTTGTGCAGGTTGTTCTGGCCCAGATCTCGCTGTTTCGATTATCTGTACCTGGACGCTGAGGTCCTCCTGCGCAGTTATCCGGTTCAGGCCACTATCTGTCTGTGTGAGGACTCAGAGAGCGAGGATGACGAGGAGGATGAAGAGCCAGAGAAGAACCTCAGCTGAAGACCTTCATCACTTGATTTAGTCCATGCGTGTAAATAGTTGTGCTTATGTGTATAAAACTAGAAGTCAAAGTGTAAATATTTTATTTTTTAGTATTTATGTTAAATTATTCTACATGCCAACTGTAACTTATTTCCTACAAATAAATATTTGAAATATTATTTTTGCTCATTCTCTGAATCACGAGGTTGTCGAAATGAAGCAATGTCAGAAATCCTAATGTGAGTCTTAACAGAAAATGAATCATGATCTCATTAACTCATGAAAACACTATTTGTCTGAAAGGTGAAATCATCCAGTTTTTTTTAATGTTCTAAAAAAAGAAATCCTTGGACATTATGGGGACGTTACTTTTGAACGTTCTCTGAAACATTTCTCTAGCAACATTTCAAGCATCAGCTACACGTCAGACTTCAGGCAGAAGCGTTCCATTAATGTTTCTGTGCTAACACTTAGAGAACATTATTAAAGAGCAGATGACGAGTGTTCTTTAATGAACCTCTGTTCATATCTTCCACAGAATGTTTCTGTGTCTGTGGTTAAAAACAAATCTAAATGTTATTAATATGTTTTATTTGGACTCTAATGGTTCAGTTTTATAGAACATACAGACAGCTCTGAATGAAACTGAGACTGTTTTACTGAGATTCTCTTTACTCAGAAAGTTCATTGGACAGATGTTTCAGTGTGTGTGTGTGTGTGTGTGTGTGTTTGACACCTGCTCAGGCGTCACATGGATGTGTTAATGTCTGAACACGACACTGTTTTACAGTCACTTCCTCAGACACACAGACTCCTCTCACACACTCCGAGAACACAATATACATCACAGATCTTACATCTGCTCACACAGTATCTGAAAGCTGACACTCTACAAAACATACACTAAATCTGGATCCTCGACTCAGTTTTCAACTTCATAAAACACTTTTTGCAAAACACCTCACACAGTTCTCTGTGTAACACACACATCTAACAGGAATTACAGTTTTTTACGATTGCTATGACAGATTTTTCAATACTTTTAACAATTTTCCAAAACTCTTAACACAGTAAGCACTACATCCGCCTGTGTAAGCTATACTATTAACACATTTCTTGTTGCTTTAACACAAAATGCATACAATTAAAACAAATTTAAAATGCTTGAACTTCTTTTACACACAAGCTCAAACAAGACCAAAACAATGGATTTTTACTGCCAAATTTACCAATGATTTAACACTGTATGTCAGAACAGATAACACCATGTTCTAAACCTAACCTTACAGGCTAAAGTCAAGGTAAACAGCTGTTCATATTGTGAATTGAAACACAAATATATTCCCTGTATTTTATTCCATTGCTACTGAGAAACAGCTTATTGAAGTTATGCAAATATATAAATCACAGCTGATTCCCATCTAGGAAGCACACTCAGGTGTTGAGGTTCTTTCAATCACATGATCATATGTTCTAAAAGAGGACTCTTTGGGCTGATCTTGTGTGGAAAAGAAACAATATAGAGCAACACAAAGAAAGAAAGAAAGAAAGAAAGAAAGAAAGAAAGAATGCCTGCAAGAGGGAGAGGAAGACGAGTACCAGGACAAGGGAGAGGAGTGGGGCAAGGACAAGGGAGAGGAGTGGGGCAAGGACAAGGACGAGACAGAGGAGTGGGGCGAGGGCGAGGGAGAGGGAGAGGGAGAGGAGTTAGAATGCGTGGTGGCGCTCAAAGAAGGACCAGAGCTAGGGTAACTGATCAAATAAGAGCAACTATCATTGACCATGTCATAAACCATGGGCTATCATATAGAGAGGCTGGTGAACGAGTACAACCAAATCTCAGCCGGGACACAGTGGCATCCATTGTCCGTATTTTCAGAGAAACCAACAGGTAGGATATTGCTTCTCCTACAGCAAAGTGTACTGTAAATACTGTAATATTACCATTTACAGTATTAGAGTGACTGTATGCCTCCGGTCTCTAATATGTAACTGTATTTTGTTCCTCTAAGGATTCAACGTCTACCTCCCTCAGGGGGCAGAGGAAAGCTCCTGAATGAAGAACAGGAACTTGCTATTGTCAACATGGTGATTGCTGACAATGAAATAAAACTGAAGGACATTCAGTCCAGAGTTGTAGAGGACAACCTTGTCTTTGGGAACATTGCAGCAATCAGCATAACATCCATTTCTCGGACTCTAGCTAAACACAGAGTCCTAATGAAACAACTATACAAAGTTCCTTTTGAAAGGAACAGTGAGCGCATCACAGAACTCCGTCACCAATACGTCCAGGTAAGGTTATGCAATACAGTCATTACTGTACTATACACAGTGTGTTTTGCAGTAAACTACTCTATAAACCTGGAGTACATTAGGACATACAGTAGATATACAGTACAGCACAGCATGTACATACACTGTGTCTAATTACTTTCAGAGAGTCATGGAGTTGGAGGCCAATCAAGTCCCACATGAAATTATCTATGTTGACGAGGCTGGCTTCAACTTGGCGAAAAGGCGTCGCCGTGGGAGAAACATAATTGGTAAAAGGGCCACAGTTACCGTGCCGGGCCAGAGAGGAGCCAACATCACCATGTGTGCCGCAATCTCCAACAATGGTGCACTCCTGCATAAATGTGAGATTGGCCCCTACAACACCGACCGCCTTCTCCTATTTTTAGAAGACCTGCACGAAAGATTGGTGCCAGAGGTAGAAAGGGGACAGGTGGGAGACCACTTGCCAATATATGTGATCACATGGGACAATGTGGCATTCCACCATTCCCGTGCAGTCACAGCATGGTTTGACGCCCATCATAGGATGGTGTCCCTTTTCCTTGCTCCTTACTCCCCTTTCCTCAACCCCATTGAGGAGTTTTTCTCATCCTGGAGATGGAAGGTTTTTGACCATCGCCCACATGACCAAATGTCCCTCCTGGATGCAATGGATGCTGCATGCCAAGACATCACAGCTGAACACTGCCAGGGGTGGATAAGGCATGCAAAAAGATTCTTCCCATGATGCCTTGCCAGAGAAGATATCAGGTGTGATGTGGATGAGAACATGTGGCCAAATGCAGAAGACCGGGCAGATTAGAAGTTTACTTTGTTTTTTTTAATTATTATTCCGGTGCTTTTTCTGTTTGTATATCTTGCTGTAATGTCCTTTTGCAAATAAAGTCTTTACTGCAGCAATTCTGTCTCTGTCTTTTTTTAGAACTGTAACTGTACATTCTATAAAGCTACTCTGAGATGGTCATTCATTTTTTGTGACAAAATGCATGCATTTACTAAACCCAACAAAACAAAAATGTAGAGAGGCTTCAAAAGAAACTACAGTGCAAAACACAATCTCTGATCAATACAATATACTGTACTGTCCATTGTATAAGGGCAGACCTGTCACATAAAATAATGCAGTTTCTGTAATTTCAGCTGATGATAGTCTTTTTTTTGTCATTGTGTTATGATTGACTAAATGTTCCTGTTGGAAGAGAACATGTGTTAGTGTTTTGAATAATTATTTGATTTTGAAACATGTTTGCAGTGTTTTGGTAGACATAGTGTATTGTGTTAGTGTATTATTGTTTTTTGAAAATTAGATTTGGAGTTTAGTTTACAATGTGTGATTTTGAGCATGAAATTAACCGTTTTGCCAATTGTGCTTTTTAGGTGTGTTGGTGTGTTAAGAGTTTAGGAAATTTGTTAAATGTATTGAAAAATCTGTCATAGCGATTGTAAAAAACTGTAATATCATGGCAAATGTTTGCCTTTGAGATGTGTTTGTGATATTTTGAATGCATGCTTCATTTTGCAAGAGATGAAACTGTGTAAAGTTTTGAAAAAAGAGGCAAAGTTTTGAAAATGTGTGTATTAGTTCTTGGAAACAACTGTTTATCAAAAATATAATGCTTGTTTAATATACGTTTGCATTTGTTTGTGTATATGCATTAACGTTCAAAAGTGTCTTATGCTCATTGTGGCTGATCAGATATACAGTAAAAACTAAAAATGATGAAATATTATTCTACTGTAAAACATCTGTTTTCTGTGTGAATCTGTGTTAAAGTGTAATCTATTTCTGCTGTATTTTCAGCATCATTCCTCCAGTCTTCAGTGTCACATGATCTTCAGAAATCAGAATAATATGATGGTTATCAATGTTTTCAACATTAATATTTTTGTGGAAACTGTGATACATTTGAATTTTCAGGATTCACAGATGAACAGAAATCTTAAAAGAAAAAGTGTTTATTTCTTTAGAGTTTTGAACAGCAGTGAGTTTAGCCTTTATACAGTTAAAAATGACATTGAATTATCTAAAGATGACATCAGCGTCGTGATTCCTGCAGTTATGTGTGAATATCAGTGAGCGTGGGAAAGCAGAACGTGTGAGTGTGTGTGTGTGTGTACTGAGGTGTTGTGTTGGGAATATGTTGGAGTGTGTGTGTGTGTGTGTGTGTGTGTGTGTTTGTGTACTGAGGTGTTGTGTTGGGAATATGTTGGAGTGTGTGTGTGTGTGTGTGTACTGAGGTGTTGTGTTGGGAATACGTTGGAGTGTGTGTGTGTGTGTGTGTGTGTGTGTGTGTGTGTGTGTGTGTGTGTGTGTGTGTGTGTGTGTTTGTGTGTGTGTGTGTGTGTGTGAGGGGGTAAATGTTGTGTCCTTTAAGGGTGTGTGTAGATTCACACGGTGAGTTTCTGCTGTCTAATATAAAACACTTATAAAACACTGAAAGTTCAACATCAGATTGTTAAATGTTACCATTTAGATTGAATTTATATTTAGTTTTATGTCATTTTTAATTTCAACTTATTTCAGCCAAGGCAACATTTCTAAATGTCCTTTACCTTTTTATCTAATATTTATATTTAATTTAATTTAATTTCAACTTTATTTAAAAAAAAAAAAAAAAAAAATAACAATTGTAGTTAGTAATAGATAAAATAGATAAAACCCCTGAAAGCAGTATCCTGTAAAAAGTATTTTTAGAATCAAATTAATATTTAGAAGTGAAGAATGTTTTGCTGTCTGTTTGTGAACTTTTGACCAGCCTTTTCTCAGACTCTCATGAAAGGTGTCAGTGTGTGTGTGTGTGTGTGTGTGTGTGAGAGAGAGAGTGTGTGATTTAACACTGTTAGAGATGTTGTGTGACTGCGGGAACTCGTGTGTTTCTGAGCCGTTATGAGCTCTGTTTCATCATATCTCAGTGTCCAGAGGTTTATCTAACCCCCAGGACTGCTCTGTAATGACCTCCCCATAACCCTCAGATCTGTGTGAGAGTGTGTGAGCTACACAGAGGTGTGTGTGTGTGAGAGTTTGTGATCTGCCAGCAGAGGGCGCAAGAGCTCATTATGATACTGTATTTTTATTTTTATTTGCTGCCAAAATTCTTCAGCACATCTGGATCAGGTTTTCCTGCACGTACAAACGATATTCATGTTTGTTATGTAAGCTTTAATTGAACTTAATTACCACTTTCCTTTAAAAATAAAGAGAAAACTAATGATTTTGCATGATACAATGTGCAAAATATTTCTATAATTATGTTTATCGCTAATTTAAGGGCTAATTTTATTCCTAAATAATTTTTAATAATAATAATAATAGTATTATACTTTCTATAATTCTAATTTGGGGCTAATATCAGGACAATTTTATGTAAATTGCTTAAAAAAAAAGAGAGAGAAAAAAAAAAAAAATTTTTACAAAAATTATCGTCATATTAGCCCCAAATTAGAATTGTATATATATATATATATATATGTATATATATTTAGTGCACACATACTGGTAAAAAAAACAAACAAACAATTATAAGCTGAATGCACAATAAAAGCCTCTGCTAAATGCATAAATGCAAATATATATGTAAAGACTTCTATGGCAGCAGAGGGCGCTGTTTCACCGGTTTGTTTGTCTTGGATAAATCCAGTCAGATTTATTTTCATGTAATATTTTCCTCCAGACGGACTGATGTTCCTTGTTGATCACCGTATCAGTAATTCTGTTTTAAAAAGTCATATTTAAATAAAGAAAATGCACACAGAGCACGTGCTGCGTTACATTCCAGCAGCTTAAACACATATTTACACATCTGCTAACGAAAACCTGAAAATATCATTGACTTTTTTCTATAATATATATATTTTTAACCATTGAGAAAGTTTTGTCATTTTTAGCTAAAAACTTATATAACAACAAGATAAAGAATTTTAAAATGCATACAAACACGGATGCGCGAGACTAGTTATTTTATCTGCTTGATAACTAGTTATTTGTTATCATTTTATGATCATAATTGCAAACACACTGGTTTATATAGCAAATATTAACGTTCCCATAATGTTTGCAAAACATTTACCTTTAACCTTTGCACAACCAAAATAAAAAATTAGTAAAATGTTTTAAAAACGTTTTGAACCTTCATAGAAGATTCAGAAATAATTAAGGGAGTGCTAGTAAAACATTTTTAGATTATATTTTGTTAGCGGACTGTGTGGTTAAATGTGTTGTTCATTTAAGATTCACCAGACTCAAGTAAACACATCGCTCTTTCACAGGACTGCGGAGGGTTAACAGTGTTTCAAAACAGCCACTTAACAAGGAACCAGAAACACACATCAGCACCCCCACAACACAAGAGCAAGACAAACTAATGTGTGTGTGTGTGTGTGTGTGTGTGTGTGTTCAGTTCTTCACCATCTGAACTGCAGCTGTAGGTTGAAGCTTCCAAAAAACTCAGAAAGCTCATAAATCAAGAGGTGTGTGTGGGGGGGGGGGGGGGTAGCAACACTCACACACACACACACACACACACACACTTGTTTAACTGTTAAGATGAGAATATAGCATCAGGTCAGTGTTCACATGGAGATCAGGTTAATGTTCATCTGATGCGTTTTTCTGCTCCACGCTCATGGAATGTCTCAATTAGATCCTGAGCATGTGCATCACTTTCTGACACACACACACACACACACACACACACACACACACACACACACACAGACACACACACACACACACAGACACAGACACACAGACACACACACACACACACACACACACACACACACACACACACACACACACACACACACATACACACAATTGAATCGAAATTGTAAATTCTACTTCTTGTTACAAGTATGGAAGAACCATCACTTCTAACACAAAAGACTGCTTTTTAAGTTATCTTCCTGATGTATCCAAATTCCTTAGCATATCCAAAACCTCAGAACAACTTGATGATGTAACAGAAACTATGGACTCTCTCTTTTCTAGCACTTTAAATACAGTTGCTCCTTTACGCTTAAGGAAGGTTAAGGAAAACAGTTTGACACCATGGTATAATGAGCATACTCGCACCCTAAAGAGAGCAGCCCGAAAAATGGAGCGCAGCTGGAGGAAAACAAAACTAGAGGTATTTCGTATTGCTTGGCGGGAAAGTAACATATCCTACAGAAAAGCATTAAAAACTGCTAGATCCGATTACTTTTCTTCTCTTTTAGAAGAAAACAAACATAACCCCAGGTATTTGTTCAATACAGTGGCTAAATTAACGAAAAATAAAGCCTCAACAAGTGTTGACATTTCCCAACACCACAGCAGTAATGACTTTATGAACTACTTTACTTCTAAAATCGATACTATTAGAGATAAAATTGCAACCATTCAGCCGTCAGCTACAGTATCACATCAGACAGTGCACTATAGACCCCCTGAGGAACAGTTCCACTCATTCTCTACTATAGGAGAGGAAGAATTGTATAAACTTGTTAAATCATCTAAACCAACAACATGTATGTTAGACCCTATACCATCTAAGCTCCTAAAAGAGGTGCTTCCAGAAGTCATAAATCCTCTTCTGACTATTATTAATTCCTCATTGTCTTTAGGACATGTCCCCAAAACCTTCAAACTGGCTGTTATTAAGCCTCTCATCAAAAAACAAACCACAGCTTGACCCCAAAGAACTAGTTAATTACAGACCAATCTCGAATCTCCCTTTTCTGTCCAAGATACTAGAAAAGGTGGTATCCTCACAATTATATTCCTTCTTAGAGAAAAATGGTATATGTGAGGATTTCCAGTCAGGATTTAGACAGTATCATAGTACTGAGACTGCTCTCCTTAGAGTTACAAATGATCTGCTCTTATCATCTGATCGTGGGTGTATCTCTCTATTAGTTTTATTGGATCTTAGTGCTGCGTTTGACACAATTGACCACAACATTATTTTGCATAGACTTGAACACTTAGTTGGCATCAGTGGAAGTGCATTAGCATGGTTTAAATCGTACTTATATGACCGCCATCAGTTCGTAGCAGTGAATGAAGATGTATCCTATCGATCACAAGTGCAGTATGGAGTACCTCAAGGCTCAGTACTAGGGCCGCTACTCTTCACGCTTTATATGTTACCCTTGGGAGATATCATCAGGAAACATGGTGTTAGCTTTCCATGCATTTATGCATTCCATGCATTTATGAGCTCAAGGTTAGATAATTGTAATGCTTTATTGGGTGGTTGTTCTGCACGCTTAGTAAACAAACTACAGCTAGTACAAAATGCAGCAGCAAGAGTTCTTACTAGAACCAGGAAGTATGACCATATTAGCCCGGTCCTGTCAACACTGCACTGGCTCCCTATCAAGCATCGCATAGATTTTAAAATATTGCTTATTACTTATAAAGCCCTGAATGGTTTAGCACCTCAGTATTTGAATGAGCTCCTTTTACATTATAATCCTCTACGTACGCTACGTTCTCAAAACTCAGGCAATTTGATAATACCTAGAATATCAAAATCAGCTGCAGGCGGCAGATCCTTTTCCTATTTGGCGCCTAAACTCTGGAATAACCTACCTAACATTGTTCGGGAGGCAGACACACTCTTGCAGTTTAAATCTAGATTAAAGACCCATCTCTTTAACCTGGCATACACATAACATACTAATATGCTTTTATTATCCAAATCCGTTAAAGGATTTTTAGGCTGCATTAATTAGGTAAACCGGAACCGGAAACACTTCCCATAACACCCGATGTACTTGCTACATCATTAGAAGAATGGCATCTACGCTAATATTTGTCTGTTTCTCTCTTGTTCCGAGGTCACCGTAGCCACCAGATCCAGTCTGTGTCCAGATCAGAGGGTCACTGCAGTCACCCGGATCCAGTACGTATCCAGACCAGATGCTGGATCAGCACCTAGAAAGGACCTCTACATCCCTGAAAGACAGCGGAGACCAGGACAACTAGAGCCCCAGATACAGATCCCCTGTAAAGACCTTGTCTCAGAGGAGCACCAGGACAAGACCACAGGAAACAGATGATTCTTCTGCACAATCTGACTTTGCTGCAGCCTGGAATTGAACTACTGGTTTCGTCTGGTCAGAGGAGAACTGCCCCCCCAACTGAGCCTGGTTTCTCCCAAGGTTTTTTTCTCCATTCTGTCACCGATGGAGTTTCGGTTCCTTGCCGCTGTCGCCTCTGGCTTGCTTAGTTGGGGTCACTTCATCTACAGCGATATCGTTGACTTGATTGTAAATAAATGCACAGACACTATTTAACTGAACAGAGATGACATCACTGAATTCAATGATGAACTGCCTTTAACTATCATTTTTGCATTATTGACACTGTTTTCCTAATGAATGTTGTTCAGTTGCTTTGACGCAATGTATTTTGTTTAAAGCGCTATATAAATAAAGGTGACACACTCTCTCTCTCTCTCTCTCACACACACACACAAACACACACACACACTCTCTCTCTATCTATCACACACACACACACACACACACACTCTCTCTCTCTCTCTCTCTATCACACACACACACACACACACACACACTCTCTCTCTCTCTCTCTCTCTCTCTCTCTCTCTCACACACACACACAAACACACACACACACACACACTCTCTCTCTCTCACACACACACACACTCTCTCTCTCTCTCTCTCTCTCACACACTCTCACACACACACACACACACACACACACACTCACTCTCTCTCTCTCTCTCTCTCACACACGCACTCTCACACACACTCACACACACACACACACACACACACACACACACACACACACACACACACACACACACACACACACACACACACACACTCTCTCTCTCACACACACACACACACACACACACACACACACACACACACACTCTCTCTCTCTCTCTCTATCACACACACACACACACACACACACACTCTCTCTCTCTATCTATCACACACACACACACACACACACACACTCTCTCTCTCTCTCTCTATCACACACACACACACACACACACACACACTCTCTCTCTCTCTCTCTCTCTCTCTCTCTCACACACACACACAAACACACACACACACACTCTCTCTCTCTCACACACACACACACTCTCTCTCTCTCTCTCTCTCTCACACACTCTCACACACACACACACACACACACACACTCACTCTCTCTCTCTCTCTCTCTCTCACACACACGCACTCTCACACACACTCACACACACACACACACACACACACACGAGGCCCATCTGGTTGAGTGACCTGTAGTAATTAGTTATTAATCTTCCCATGAGACAGAGCTGAGCTGGAATACATTAACACGCTTACTGACACTCAGCAACACACACAGCGGGATGATGGAAGCCCCAGGGGGTTATGGGTAGAAAGACTCAGGCGAAGGGGCGGAGCATGTCAGGGGCAGAGCCAGCTGATTGGACGCTAACAGAATGTAGATAATGTTTGAACTAATCGTTACTAAATATGTGAGGCTTCCCAATACAAAACACACTGATTCGTTGCTAGGGTGGTGTTAGTGGTTGCTAGGTTGTCGTGGGCATTGCTATGTGTTTGTTGGGTGTCTTCAGTGTTTTCACTCAAACTGGTTGCTGCGGGAGTTACACACACTAAATACTCAGCATTTAGGGTTTGATCACATTATTTTGAGCTGTGTGTTTATCGGTTTACTGTCCTTTTGAGAAATAAGACTATAAATGTGTGTGTAGAGGTTTGGAGCTGTAATCTCTCTCTCTCTCTCTCTCACACACACACACACACACAGTCATTCTCCAGTGTGTTTAACATCTGGATGTTATGTCAGACATCAGTAATTTCTGATACTCACCTCACATGATTGGTGACAGAAACACCAGCGTGACTTTATCCTGCAGAACTAAAGCAGGCTTCGGTTGAAAAAGACACATTTAATGCGTGTAAAAATGCCTCTGGTCACATCTGCACACATGCACAAATCAAAGCACTGACGCAGCACGACATGAAACCTTTTCTTAAGAACACGGTATACAAGAAAATGAATTAAATCCAAAGCTCTATTCAAAAAATGACAGAAAATACTTCTAAACACCCCAAAATACACACATTTTTGGATTTATTAAATTAATTGTATATAAAATGTAATTATAATCTCATTGGACAGTGTTGATCATTTCATGGGTAAATTTAATAAAAACCGCAGGAAAATTATTAAATATTATGCACAAAGAAAATGTAGCTGCTTATTTTGTAACAATCAATTTTTAATGTGATGCACCTTGTTATTATACCATTATTCCAAAGTATAATTGATTTTGCATCAGAATAATGAGATTTGGGGTGAATTGAATAAAAAATATGTCAAAATTTTCTTCATGGCTTCTGCATTAATATTTTTTTCAGTTATCAATTGTTTTATATTACTGTAAATAATAGATTTATATATAAAACCAATGCAACTATGATATGCAAATAATACAAGATATATCAAATTTGGGATCAAAACAATGAGAATTGGGTTGAATTTACATGAAAATATTGCGGTGCACTGATGCAAACATGATTTTCTTCGTGCATGATTTTTTTTTAGCTTGTATTATTTTATTTAGATTACTATAAATCATATATATTTTTTCAAATTGAAATCAACAAATTAAAGTCAGCACAACAATGCAACTGTAATCTGTAAATACTGCATAATGTAATTGGGTGAAAATGTTCTTAATTGACATGAAAATACTGACTCAGGGCAAACGTAAAACAATTTTTTTTCAGCTCATGAAAATATTGCCACAGAGCAAACAAAAAATCATTATTTTCTTTTTGCATTCTTAATCCATTAAAAATTATGGATTTTATTTTAGTTACCAAATTAAAAGCAATAACTACAAACTATGTTTAAATAGGGTTAGGAATAATTATAGCAGGTAAATTAATATGAAAATAATGCCACAGTGCAAAAAAATAAAAAAACATTATTTTCATCGTGCAAACTATAATTTCTTCCTTTTTAAGGTTGTATTCTGACCGACATGTGTTTTTGATACTAGTGCTTGTGTAAATATATCAAAACTTAATGTTTGATTAGTAATATGCATTGCTAAGAACTTAATTTGAACAACTTTAAAGATGATTTTTTTGCTCCCTCAGATTCCAGATTTTCAAATAGTTGTATCTCAGACAAATATCGTCCAAACCATACATGAATGGAGAGATGATTTATTCAGCTCCTTTCTAATGATGCATGAATCTCAGTTTGAAAGCAATGACTCTTATGACTGGTTTTGTGCTGCAGGCTCTCATCACAGGGATGTTTCCAGGCTGGTAAAGCAGCAGGTGTTTTGCGGTCAGCTGCCGTTGGTGATGATGACCGATGTGCCGTTGTGTGTGGTGCTGGTCTGAAAGTGCATGTGTGTGTTCACGTCATAACGGGACAGTCTGTCGGAGCCGGGACTGCTCAGAGCGGACAGCGAGGCTGGACTCTCGTCTCTGTCGTCTCGGTGCAGGACGAGACGGGGCGGTCCTCTACAGACGGACGAGAAGACGTCACTCATGCAGCCGTCCTCCACTTTAATCGGCTCCTGTCTGGCACCCATCCGGCTCTGGGAAATCCCTGAACTGTCTCCCGAATCGCCCGAGGAGCCTGGAGATCCGTCCACACGCTCCTCGTCCCAGTGAGCTGCCGAAGAGATTTCATGAAACCGTGACGTTTTTACTGAATATCTGTGTGTTGAAGTTCCTGTGTTTGTGTCTATAAAGATGTTCAGTTGTAGATATTTTTATTATTAACCAGTTAGTTCCAGTGCTTGATGCTGATTGGCTGAGTCACGTTCAAAGCTGACTGACGCTACAAAGTAACAAACACCTCTGTTTACGTTTGTGTGTTGCTCGGCAACCACTTTGTTACAGCCACAACTGATTCTGAGGAGCTTCATTGTTTGGTGGAAGAATATTGTTGTTATTAATATCATCATTATACTTTATTTGCTCTGATTTATTTTGTGAAACCTTACCACGTATATATGGAATAACTTAACAACACACATTAGCTGTTATAAATTCACTTTAACTCACAACTTCACAAATTCACAAATTAAAGTTGTGAATAAAAGAATGATACTTTTGAAAACACTTATGTACTTCATGACAGCAGCAACAAAACTATTTAAACACTTTCATTTTTTAATGAAGTGAGAAATCTTGTTGTTGTGTTTTCTCTTAAAACAAAACAAAAATACTTTTATTCATCAAGGAAGTATTAAAATGATCAAAAGTGCCATTGAAGAAATGTATAATGTTACAAAAGATTTATATTTCAGATAAATGCTGTTCTTTTTTAATAAAAAAAAAATGTGATTATATTATTATAGTTCACGAAAAAAAAAGTCCAGCTCATTTTTAACTGGAATCATGTTTCAAATTTTTGCTGTATTTTTTGATTAAATAAATGCAACCTTGGTGAGCAGAAGAGACTTTTCACAAAGATGTATACATTTAAATGATTCCAAATTTATGAATGGATGTACATCACAGTTTCCACAGAAACACAAACTGTCTTCAGTACTGATAATAATCAGAGATGTTTCTTGAGCAGTGATGGTTTCTGAAGATCATGTGACTCACCGTGAGTTTGATGGACGTGTTGAGTTGCTTTAGTGGCATCCCACCATCCCTCTCTCTGTGTGTGTGAGGCGTGTGTGTGTGTGTGTGTTTGAGCACACGTGTCCAGTCGCTGCGGGGAGGCGGAGTCTGTCAGAGGGCTGCCGTCCCATTGGCTGTCGCGATCAGAATCTGAGCGCTCGGGCTGGAAGAAGGGAAACTGCTAAAAACACAGAACAGGAAGTGAAGAGAGAAAACTTTGAAAATGCACTCAGTAAATATTAATGTTTTTTACTGTATTATTAAGCAAATAAATGCAGCCTTGGTGTATACATAAATAAATACATACACACAAAATGATCCAGCGATGATAATATAGTGAGTGAAACAATATGCATTTTATACATTATGCATTTGTAAAGTGCATTAGGGATTTGAGTGTGCCTGTGAGTGAGATGATAATAACTGTATTGATTTATTTCGACTGATACCTGAGAGTACGGAGAAGCGTGGCTCTTGGCTGGGGTCTGGTTTGCGTAAGGGAACGCAGGTTTGCTGGGCTTTAGCTGCTCCAGAGACAGCGCCAGTCCTCTGTACTCCGTGTCCCTAAACACACACATTATTACTCTCAACATACACTGCTGGAGGTCACCGGAAAACACTTCAAAAAAATGCATAGTTTTTAGTGCAAACATTTTTTTTTGCATATGTTATTAATTTATATATATATATATATATAATAAAATACACTTTTAACAACTTTTGCATCCAGATCTGTTTTTAAATGCAAAAAAAAAGCAAAAAAAAAAAAAAGCAATTAGCACATTGGCCCCGCCCCCAAACCTTGTGTTCAAGCCAAAAAATGCTCCTGTATGAGTTTTTGTCTCCTATGTATGTTTATTGTCCTGAATTATTATTAATTTGTTTATTTTTTACATGCATTAGTTAGATTTGTCTCTGTAAAATACATTCAGCCTCTTCCTCATATCTCTCACACACTCGCTCAAGTTACTGATCAGACACAGTACGGTCTCAGTTGACAAATATGAAGTTATGACTGTTTCAGCGGGTCAAAAGTGGGCTGTGAATGTGTAAGGTGTTTTCTTAAAGCGACAGGAGGGTTAATCAGTTAAACCTGAGTCCTGTGACACAAGGCAAAGCTTGTGCAATGTGTCTGATTTCTGATTTCACAGCAACTGAACTCACGAGACACACAGCAAACAGCCTTCACTCGGCTCTTATCATGAATATACACCTGACAGGCTTGTGTTACCAGACGCACGTTTTTCACTGTTCCTGACAGCCGTATGCATTGTGTTTCAGACGACCTCGCTTTGACCTGGGTTTTGATACGTGTGTGTATGTGTTCTTTATTCCATCGTGAGGTGTGTTTGAGAGGGAAATGTTGGCGTGACTCACGTGAGGACGTAGTTGACGCTGACGATGCAGTGTGGACGAGACGAGCGAATATTGTGAACGATGGTGGCGTAACTCTGCACCCAAACCCAGCCGCCGTGTTTGGACAGGAAGCGGTAATATTTAGTGGTCACCTGACCTTTGACCAGCACTGCAGAAACACAGACACACATTATACATCAAACTGATTCTACTGAACTCATATTAATATGTGAAACATTTTTAGGGCTCAGAAAGAGTGGAACATACATTTAATTATGACTGTTTAAAATGACAAAACAATAAAAAATCTGACAAAATGAGACAAAAAAAGATACTAATGTGTGTAAGATGTGTGTGTGTGTGTGTGTGTATGTGCGTGCGCATGTGTTAAATATGTAAATATATAATATTTGTAAATATATGTATGTTGCAGTACTTATCAAGCCAACTTAAAGTCGATTTATTCTAGTTAAATCTAGTTAATGTTTGTTAACATTAGTTAATAAAAATAAAACTGTTGATTGTTAGTCCATGTCAGCTCGCATCCATTAAATAATATTAACAGATACAGCATTTAAATCTATTAACGAAATTAACATTAACATTAACATATCTATATAAACAAATTATATATATCCAAATAATACTTTTTAACATTGCTATTAGCAAAAAAAACAAACAAAAAAAAACAATATAATTTTTTTATAAAATTATAAAAACGTATATTATTAATAATTGTTTTATTAATTACTTAATTCATATATAAATGTATAATAATTAATAAAATAAAATATATTTTCTGTAGCCTCAGATTCTGGTTCTTCTTCTTCTTGATCTTAATGCCGCTTTTGATGGTCAATCACAATCTCTTACAATCACAAACTTTACAGGTGTTCCCCAGGGTTCAATTTTAGGCCCATTATTTTTTTAGCTATCTGTGACTGAAAGGCTTATTTATGCTTTCGTATTTTCCAGAATTGCCTACTGTAATACACTTCTTGCTGGGGTTTCTATAACTACACTCAACAAACTGCAATGTGTGCCAAATTCTGCAGCAAGGATCCAGGTTCGGAGTTGATTTTAAAATCCTAATGCTCACACATAACATAGCACATCACATATAAAGATCCAT
>NC_081780.1:298202-300702 GCF_963082965.1 Carassius carassius
TGAAGGCGTCTGACCTGGAGGGAGCACCAGTCGCATCTTCAGGTAGCTGCTGGTCAGTCGGATGATGGACGCTTTGTCCAGCTGAGTCGTGATGGCCGACGGTAACGGCAACATTCTGGCGAGCGCGTAAAACTCGCTGTTCTCCTTCTCGCGCCGCGTCCTCGCCGCCGTCTTTGACTTCTCCTTCATCGCTCCGGTCACCGAGCTCAGATCCAGACAGAGATCCGACACATCTGACCCGCGCAGGCCGCTGCCGATCACACCATGCAGCACAACTTTAGGAATAAAGAATCGAGTTGCATCATGAATTCATTTATCATTAGCCTGCTCAATAATGCATAACCACACGGTAGAGTTAAACTGTGCCCAAACTAACACATATTGACCTCATATGTCCTACAATTATGTCATAATAATTAAACATTATTTTTTTATTCACGATTCACAACGAAACTCACGAAAACATCTTAACATTCCAGCTACTCACCACCTTTTGTTCAGGAGCAGGAGTTCCACGATATTCGCAGACCGGTCATTCTCTATTCTATTCTATTCTATTCTATTCTATTCTATTCTATTCTATTCTATGCGTGAGCACATCAGCAGGTACTGAAACGGTCTCGTGCTGTCCGGTCTTACCGTCACTCACACGCTCATTGGTCAGAGAGTGTCGTGGAAACCGGGGCTCAGTGGGAGGATTTGAGCTTCTGAAGGTGTGTGTGTGTGTGTGTGTGTGAAAATGCGTATAAATAGTACGTCAAATATAAACAGCAAAACGTGCTATTGATACGCAGAAATCTTTTTGTTGTTGCATGCATGCATATGATGCACGTGTTGGACGTGTATACACAGTTTTCTCGTGCATATGACACGCATCCTCTCCACAACCCTATCCTACACACTGCGTGTCATATGCACGCCGAAGTCAATGTCTTCGTGTAGATAAAGACCCAAATCGAAACATAACTCAATCCATTGATTCGCACTTTCATTAAATCGGGTAGAATTTGCGTCGACAACAATTTAAAACACTCAAAACACACCAGTTCATCATCTTATCCTCCACAATCACGGTGTATTAAATGCGTTCATTAAAAAATTAAATCATGGACTTTTTAACAGACATTTATCGATTTCATAGATATTTGATGCTTATGTATCTGTCTGGTTTAAGTGGATAGATAGATTACGATACCATCGGAACAAATAATTCATAAAGAACACCGAAGAGAAGAAAGGGATTCTTAAAATCAGGATTTGGCTATTTGAAGGAGATTGTGGGTTTTCTGTGTAAGGCTGTAGAAATGATTCCTGAGAGAGAGAGGGAGAGGGAGAGAGAGAGATCATCATCATCATCAGCAGCATCAGCTCCAGATCACGCGCGCGCTGACACACTTTAACCTCACAGGATCTGTTTATCACCATCACAAGCCTTTCACCTTCACAAGAAAACATCGAGCTTTTTATTTCCTATTTTCCTGAACCTCAGAGCTGTTTTCACATGCAGGAAATGATTGCGATATTTTTGGAAAGAATAGGCTATAACCTGACAAACACTTGGGCATGAATAAATAATCAGGCAGCATTTATGAACATAACATTATCATTATAATATGCTATTTATTTATTTTGGCTATCATCATTATTTTATCTTAATTGGCATTTAAACTAGTTTATTTAAATAACAAATTCTATACGTTAAAAGTTAATGTATGGCTATGCAAACATTAGCTATTATGTAAAGGTCTAGTTAAAATTGTTTTGTAATAATAATAATTCGTGGTAATTAGCTAAATGTTTATTGTGGCTGTCACTCGTTTATTAGAGGTGTTTTGCTCACATTACAAAGAGGGATTCTGCTCATAATCTGTGGATCATATTAATCATCACATTAATCTGTGTGTGTTTTTAACGGGAGCGCGCGGCGCATACGCGCGTGTCATTAGCGGGAAACCCAGCGTTAAAATAGAAACACGTGCGTCTGTGCTTTTAAAGACACGTGATCTCTGCTGATTTCAGAGCAGTAGATAAGTCAACCTCACACAGAAGCTCATCACAGATGTTTTGCATTTGTGTGTGTGTGTGATTTTGAAGATAGTTACATGTTTTCCCAGAAAACAAAATAAGTAAAATTTACCCTGATCTTAAAATTGCAAAAGTTTTCACGCCCCAGCTCTTAATGCATGGTTTCTCCTTCTGGAGCATCAGTGAGGGTTTGAATCTTCTGTAATAGTTGTGTTTGAGTCTCTCAGTTGTCCTCAGTGTGAAAAGATGGATCTCAGAATCATACAGTCACTGCTGGAAAGAGTTCAAATACACAAAAATGCTTGAAAACCAAATAATTTGTGGGATCTGGAGGATTTTTCTGAAGAACAGCAGACAGTTTAACTGTTCAGAATGAACAAGAGACTCGTGAACAACTATCACTGAACACAAAACCACACAGCTGTGGATCATTCAGCTAATAACACAGTGTTAAGAGTCAAGGGGGTGAAAACTT
>NC_081780.1:308202-330702 GCF_963082965.1 Carassius carassius
CTACATTGTTCATTGAATATTTTGTAACGTTACACTTGTTTCAGAACATTCAGAGAACAATGTAGCATTCCCATAATGTTTCAAAATGATCAAATGGAACGTTCCAATTAGTGTTACGTGAAACGTTTCTATAACTCTGAACAATCAGAAAAAAAATGATCAAGACTTTTTGCTAAAAGTTCTTAGAGCACATTTTGTTAGCTGGGCTAGTCCTTACTAATGTTCTCAAAATCTTAGCACACAAACAGTTTACATCGTTCAAACTCTGCTTGTTTTTGTTTTTTTATAAATGTTTCTTCTCATTTTCTCAGAACGTTCACCGAACATTCAAAAGTAACGCTCCCATAACGTTTGCCAAATGATACAATGGAATGTTTGCATAATCAATAGAAAACGTTTTTTAGTCATTTAAAAAAACTGGATGTTTGGAGAAAACTCCAAATAAATTACTGGGAACATTAACATTAATTCTTGGAAATGTTTTGTTGTCTTGACAGTAGATTATACGACTCGTGCGCTGTATATGATGTCATAACCAGTGTTATATTATCAGTTAATAGTAAAATAACACATTACTGTACAATTTCACATGAAAGGAACGTTACTTTTTCAAATAAGTAGTGTACAGTTACTTTGTGTATATAATATAATGTTTGTGTTTTTAGATATTTACTTTCCATAAAAAGAAACTAAGTATCTAACGCCATTAGTAACTTTCTCATGGAGTAGACCCGCCTGCTTCAGTATCGTGATGCACTCAGTAACAGTTGTATGTGAGGAACAGACGTGATCTGAGTCACTGTTCTCTGATTTCTCCTTCACAGTTGATACGTTTTAAATCCCTTGACATCACGTCTTTATTTCAGCTTGAGGTTTGTGGTCACTGTAAACTCCTGAGGATTCTCTGTATCTGAATTAGGCACAGATGATCGGAGCTGAAGGCCCTCCTGCACACAGATCAGTGTTCTCTCGTTCTGATTGGGTGCCGCACTGATGGGGTTTCCGTGGTAACAGCTGTCCATTCGCTGAGCATCATCACAGGGTTCCGGCGTCCAGATGTGATTGATTGCTTGTCAAGATGGGAAACGGATGTTGAATGGAGGAACACCTGCAAGAACCACCAACCGTCTCTGTGTCTCTGTGTTAGTGATTCAGAAACAGGCCAGAAAGAGAGAGAGAGAGAATTGCTATGTAATGGCACAATTGAGAATATAAACTCTGGTGTCTTGTTTTCTGGTAGAAATATCGAAACATTCTTGAATCAAGTAAAATGACTTAAGATCTTAAGTCGTCTTTTTTTTTGGTTCGTTTTTGCTTAAAATAAGAAAAGTAATCTTAATTCAAAGGCAAACCAAGATCATTTTCTCGCCCCACTGGCAGATATTGTGGATTGTTTTAAGCAAGAACTAACAAAAATTTGATTGTTTTTTTCAGAAAACAAGACATAATATCTTAAGTCATTTTACTTGCAAAATAAATTCATCTCGATTCAAGAATGTTTTTGCCGTGCAGTGCTTATTGTTGTACATGCATCGCATACTACTTCCAAAAAAAGAAGTGCACAGTATGTACTTGAGTACATGCCATAAGCAGTGCATTAATATTGCATCAAGTGTGTGGACAGAGAGTCGTCTGACCTTTGGTTAGAGGTCAAGAGGTCACGGTGTTTCCTCTGCAGACCAGATTTTCCTGCAGTATGCACCAGTTTTGTGTCTTCATTTGCACTGTGTGTGTGTGTGATCATGCGTGTATGTAAGTGTGTGCGTGTATGTGTGTGTGTGTGTGTGTGGGTGGAGAAAAATAGCACATATAGAGCTGAATATTCAAAGTCAGCAGCTTTACAGAGACAGATACAGATAAACTAATGGAGCGCAGGATGATGAATGACTGTAGGTCTGCTTGTCATCTCTGTCCTGGAGTCAAGGGCTGAGCGAGTGTGTGTGTGTGTGTGTGTGTGTGTGTGTGTGTGCACAGGCACATTTTAACACTAATGAATGACAACAGAGGGTCATCGCTGGGAATGAAATGGACTCTAATTAGACTCTAAATTAAAACTAAAATAACTAAAATAAACTGTCCTGAGATTTAGAAAAGTAAAAACGAATAAAACGACAAAAATACAAAATTACTACAACATTAAAAATAAAAACAGAAAATATAAAAATAAGAAAAAATCTGTAGCTCATAATTGTTTCTCTATAAAGTCTTGTAAAGAACTGTGTTGAGATATATAAATATATATACAATTGTCAAATTAAAATGAATTCTCACAATTCTGACTATTCCTCTCAGAACTGCAAGGTAGAAATAAAGTTGGTAGAATGTTAGAAACTATTTTTTTAACCTTTAAATAACATTATAATTACCTATTATTACCTTACAAATACAGTAAATGTTCAAATAATGAATGTTAAAATAAAATGTAACATTTTGGGTAGAAATAAAGAGTATAGAACAATGTTAACAATGTTTTTGTAACCTTTGAATAATGTTCTAATCTTGACTAAAATATTTGGAAACAATGTTAAATTTGTTTCCTGGTGTTTTATCATTCTTAGAATATAAAAAATAAATGTTCCACTAACATTACGCTTCTGGTAAATATGAAGTGCCTGTAATCAGAATATTGTAAAAAACACTTTTTTGTAACCTTTAGATAACGTTATTATAAAACTGGTCATTTCAACATTTTAATAATAACTTCAAAAGGATATCATTTAGTAGTATGCATTAGCTCATTATAATGCATTTCATTTGTACGTCCACCAAAAAAAATAAAATAATAATAAATAAAATGTTTAATTCAGGTTTTAGGTGCAATATTGTATTGTGACATCCAGCTCATGCATCAGACTCATAGACTGTATACAGATCAGACTGTAAGTGGAAGGTCAGGCGGAGTGCAGTGCATTGTGGGATGCGGTTCAAATAGAAGATTTGCATACTCTGTGCATGAAGTACTGCATACTTCTGAGTGTCTCTTGTTCTGCTGATCTAATGCACAGTGACTCCTTCTTCTTTTCTTCTCTTATCGCAGCACAAGTGTCTTTATATTCAGGGATTCTCTCTCTCTCAGTAATGAATGATCGTCTGCGAGCGCTTACAGTGAGATGCTGATAGTGTTGCTCTGTGTTGAGCAGGTCACCGTGAGCCTGTTTCTTCCTCCTGCTGTGTTCTGAGCTCCTGCATTCATAAACACTCCACACACACACACACACACACACACACACACACACACACACACACACGCGTGTCCTTGAGCCCTCTGTAGCTCTGAGAAACAGGAACGGTGTTAAATTGATCAGAAAATCAGGATGAACAAAGCATGTTTGCAGTCTTTGTTTTGAGACGGTCAACTAAATTGCAAGGAAAAATTTATTCATTAATGAAAATAATGAATACATTTAAAAGATATAGTTGCATGCAGAATATATTCCAGAAGATTGTATTAGAATTATATACAATCTTTATATATATATAATATAAATGATATATATGAATATAAATATATTTACATGTAAATATTAAAAAGATACACAAGCATCTGCCAGATCAGTAATAAACATAAATGTGAATCTAATAATAGAACAGATCACTGTTTTGTGTCATTTCTTCCAGACTTCTCTTTGAAACTTCTCCGAGTGAATGAAGGTACTCACTCATGATTATTAATCCTCGCTGTGAAATTCTCCTCCGTTTTGGGCTTCAGATACAATGTGGGGAGCTTTTCTCTCACAAAAGGGCTTATGAGAATCCTAATTACTGCAATAAGCCCTCGGGGAGCTTTTCTCTGTGGTTTTGAGTGTGTGAGCACTGCAGATATGGCGTTTTCATTAAGTCACGTAACATAAGAGTGAGAAGAAGCACACGCGTGCAGTTTACATTAAGAGCTCTGATTGTTCTGTCGTGCATTTTATTATTTTGAGCTTTTTCCGTGGCGTCTCGCTGATGTCACTCAGAAATGAGCTTGTAAACACATTCAGGCGTTCTTAAAGGGGTCATGAACTGAGAAAACTAAATTCCCTTGATTGTTTGACATAAAAGAGGTCTTTGTGCTATAATAACATCCTGTAAGTTTCAGAACTCAAAACTTTGTCGTTGGTCTAAAAACAGCTTATATTAAAGGCAGTCTGCCAAAACCAAAGCTTGTGATGTAATAGTGTGGATAAACCCGACCTCCACAGATCAATACCTGCTTCTACATCACTGTTTAACTCCGCCCACTGCAGCCTGTTAAGCCCCGCCCGCCGATTCTACGTCCCTGCTTGTTCAGACCTGCCCACTGACTCTACATTGCTGACTGTTTAGCCCCGCCTACCAACTCTATGTCACACTCGCACTGTTTACATCACTGATTCTACAGCACTGCCAGTTAAGCCCCGCCCACAGTTTATACGTCACTGCCTGTTAAGCCCCGCCCACCGATTCTACGTCTCTGCCTGTTAAACCCCGCCCACCGATTCTACGTCTCTGCCTGTTAAGCCCCACCCGCCGATTCTACACTGCCTGTTAAGCCCCGCCCACCGATCCTACGTCACTGCCTGTTAAGCCCCGCCCACCGATTCTACGTCACTGCCTGTTAAGCCCCGCCCGCCGATTCTACGTCACTGCCTGTTTAGCCCCGCCCACCGATTCTACATCACACTCGCACCGTTTACATCACAAGAGAGATGAACGAGCAGGTCTACGCAGAAACCAAACAATAAAGATGCTCCAAGACAAGACACTGCTGTTCAGCGCCAAGTTGTAGAAAAACCTTCCTTCTGATCCGCGAGATAGGAAAGAGGTGATGAAACTATATTTTTTTACGAAGATCCAGACCGTGTCAATAAGAACTTGGTCCTTGTTCACTTCATTTTACCATAGATTAGTTTACCAACAAGGTAAACTAAAAGACAAAGCTGTGTGACTTTATTGGGTTCGGCACACATGTACGTTTTTATTACATGATCAATCGTTAGAGTAGCCTATTCATGGGTTTTTAACCTAAATGACTGCAGCGTCCATCTGTGAGGAATGTAGGCTGTCACAACTATTAGCCAATCACAGCAGTGGGCGTTTACTTCTGAATCTACAACCCTCCACGCCTTCAAACAGAGCTCTGATGAAGGGGTTAAAAACCGGACAGAAAATAGCCTGTTATTTCTAAACTGATGTTTTTTGATGTTTGATGACATTGGATATTGATAACATTAGAAGTGTACCTCAGAGAACAGGACAAAATAAAAAACAAAGGCAGTTCATGAGCCCTCTAAGACTGAGAAACGAATACAGAGGGTTTGTGAAGGGCCTCAGTCGCGCTCGCTGCCAACTCGCTTTGCTAACAAGCTGTTAGCGCTTTGGCGTCCAAGCTGTTCTGATCGTTCTCACTCTCGACGCTTCACTGCTCAGAGGTTTTCCCCTTCAGAGCTCGCACGACTCAACGCAGATCTCACTTACTGAATCAATCACCAGGGTGTGTTCACTGAGGTCCTGTTGCAGCACTGAAGCTAATGACCTACGTTCGCTGAAGAACTGCTTACATTAATAATGTAACTTTTTATTGAACAGATCTGACAGAATTCAATATGGATCAAAACAAATCTAGCATTGGATAAATACAGAAAGCCAAAAATAACTAAGAAAGTTAAAGCTGTGAAAGAAAAACAGTGACAGTAGAAACCTGCTGGAAAACAATCCCCATAGTATTTCCAATGATTTTAATGGAAACTTTAATGGTTCCTTGAGGGTCTCTACTGGTAATTTACTGCCTTCTGTTGTTATACATGCTAAAAATCAATAAATCCTACTGGAATACATCCTGAAACACACTACTGGACAGGGTTGCCAGGTCTGTGTAACAAAACGTGCCCAAAGGCAGATCAAAAACAGACCACATCAAAACTCAACATATGCCACTTTGTTACCTTAAATAATTTGTTTGCAGTCACTTTTATGTATTCTAAAGATTTTCAGCTAGGAAATCACTAGAAATTATAAATTGTATTTAATTAAATTCATATTTAATTCAGTCAGATCCCAGTTGTTTGATGCTAAAAGCAGAACTGAAGCTCTTAATTGGTGAATTATGGAAGCGAAACTCGTCTGTTTTCTGGTCTTGTGGCGCAGGTGTGCGATCAGAGCGCTGTGGCTGTTTTTTGGTGTTAAATGAATCATTTCCTCCAGAGAACAGAAGTCTGAGATGTTCACATCTGGTGGTGCACTCAGGTGTCGGATACTAGATCTGTGCCAAAACCTACTGTACCTAGACAGCATTTTAAGACACTCCTGATGATTGAAAACAGCAATGTTTTGGTTGAATTCTAAGCAAGCATCATATATATTTTCAATGTAGAAGGCAATGCATTGAAAGCTGAGAGATTATAAATGTACTTGCACTATAAAAATGGAGTACTTAACCCAATATTTGTGTACTTTTATGCATGTTTGTTGATTTATGTGGCAGTGCATGGCATCTGCAGTCTTTCTGCTGTGTTGGCTCTTGTTACAGTGTGTAAATAGATTGAGCAGGGCGCTAACGAGAGCTTTGTTGAAGCACAGGCGCGCTGAGAACAGTGTTTGTGTGTCATTCTCTCGCTTGGACCGCATTAGTGTCCTGTTACCATGGCATCCACATCACTGTCATCACAGTGAGAAGAAGAGCATGACAGTGAAGGAGTCGAGCGAGATCCCACGGGAAAGCAAATCACACCACAGATCTCATTAATATCTCAATTATTTCTTCAAGTAAGCATGCACATTGTAAAAGAATCCAATGGAGACTGTCACTGAAGTCTCCCTGCCGAGAACTCAATATGAACTCAAAAATTTCTCATTAAAAAAAAAATTCCAAGAAAATAATCTGCATTTATTCTTAGCTCTGTACCCGTGCTATATGACAACTATTGACTCATCTGTGCCTATTTAATCTTTTCTGACGCTATATATCAGCTGAGACAAAGCTGATGCTTAAATCAAACATAATTTAGAAATTAAGCTGAGCTATAAAAGTAAACATTTTGTTTGGGTAGCGATATTAGAAACCAGAACGAGTTAATCTGTGAATCCTTGTTTGTGAACAAAACAGTTAAATGAATGATTCAATGATTCATTCATAAAGACAGCTGTTTGTGTTGTTCCCAAATGAATCAGTGTAGCTGAATGAATCGGTTGAATGAATGACTCAATGACTCATTCATAAAGACAGCTGTTTGTGTTGTTCTTAAATAAATCAGTGTAGCTGAATGAATCGGTTGAATGAATGACTCAATAACTCATTCATAACGACAGCTGTTTGCATTGTTCCCAAATGAATCAGTGTAGCAGAATGAATCGGTTGAATGAATGACTCAGTGATTCATTCATAAAGACAGCTGTTTGTATTGTTCCCAAATGAATCAGTGTAGCTGAATGAATCGGTTGAATGAATGACTCAATGATTCATTCATAAAGACAGCTGTTTGTATTGTTCCCAAATGAATCAGTGTAGCTGAATGAATCGGTTGAATGAATGACTCAGTGATTCATTCATAAAGACAGCTGTTTGTATTGTTCCCAAATGAATCAGTGTAGCTGAATGAATCGGTTGAATGAATGACTCAATAACTCATTCATAAAGACAGCTGTTTGTATTGTTCACAAATGAATCAGTGTAGCTGAATGAATCGGTTGAATGAATGACTCAATGACTCATTCATAAAGACAGCTGTTTGTGTTGTTCTTAAATAAATCTGTGTAGCTGAATGAATCGGTTGAATGAATGACTCAATAACTCATTCATAAAGACAGCTGTTTGTATTGTTCCCAAATGAATCAGTGTAGCCTAATGAATCAGTTGAAAGAATGACTCAATAACTCATTCATAAAGACAGCTGTTTGTATTGTTCCCAAATGAATCAGTGTAGCTGAATGAATCGGTTGAATGAATGACTCAGTGATTCATTCATAAAGACAGCTGTTTGTATTGTTCCCAAATGAATCAGTGTAGCTGAATGAATCGGTTGAATGAATGACTCAATGATTCATTCATAAAGACAGCTGTTTGTATTGTTCCCAAATGAATCAGTGTAGCTGAATGAATCGGTTGAATGAATGACTCAGTGATTCATTCATAAAGACAGCTGTTTGTATTGTTCCCAAATGAATCAGTGTAGCTGAATGAATCGGTTGAATGAATGACTCAGTGATTCATTCATAAAGACAGCTGTTTGTATTGTTCCCAAATGAATCAGTGTAGCTGAATGAATCGGTTGAATGAATGACTCAATAACTCATTCATAAAGACAGCTGTTTGTATTGTTCACAAATGAATCCGTGTAGCCTAATGAATCAGTTGAAAGAATGACTCAATAACTCATTCATAAAGACAGCTGTTTGTATTGTTCACAAATGAATCAGTGTAGCCTAATGAATCAGTTGAAAGAATGACTCAATAACTCATTCATAAAGACAGCTGTTTGTATTGTTCACAAATGAATCAGTGTAGCCTAATGAATCAGTTGAAAGAATGACTCAATAACTCATTCATAAAGACAGCTGTTTGTATTGTTCCCAAATGAATCAGTGTAGCTGAATGAATCGGTTGAATGAATGACTCAGTGATTCATTCATAAAGACAGCTGTTTGTATTGTTCCCAAATGAATCAGTGTAGCTGAATGAATCGGTTGAATTAATGATTCTGTGACTCATTCATAAAGACAGCTGTTTGTATTGTTCCCAAATGTATCAATACAGCTAAACTAATCAGTTGAATGAATGATTCAATGAGTCATCCATAAATACTGTCACCTGTATGGTTCCAAACTGAATCAGTGTAACTGAATGAATCATTCAATGACTCTTTTATAAACTAAGCAATTTCTATCAGAAATGAATCACTCGAATGAATGAAGTTCTCACCATTGGAGGTCACATTTCACAAAGGCAAGACTTGATGACACTATGGATAAATTATTATATTTTTTTATTACCTGAACCTTCCAGAGATATTTAAACAGCTAATAAATTATACAGAGAAAGTGAGCAAAGAACATTTTCATTGTCAAAGAACAATGTTCTCGCAACATCCCTCAGCTGTTATCAATTCCCTGTAAACCACGGCTTCACGGGGCTTATTGCTTTTATAAAACGGTTATTCCATATACGTAGTAAGGTTTCACAAAAATAAGACAGAGCAAAAACAGTGTTCTTCCTCCAAACAGTGTAGCTCCTCACACAGTGCAAGTAGTTTATTTTAGTTTAATTTTATCATGGACATCTTTCATGTTGTGCCTTTAACACACATATGGAGATGTAGACGTGTGTGTGGATGTTATCCCATTCAGTCAGTCCATAACACCCTCTCTGCCTATTTCCATAATTATGGTAATGCCACAGATGGCGAGCGTCTCAGACAGTCAATTTCTCTGTTTACAGCAGCATTTGTGTGTGTGTGTGTGTGTGTTTGCAGTAATGTGAGTGACAAACTTAATAATCTGCATCTTCACACTGTCAATCCCTCAGGGACCTCCTGCAGATCAGTGTGTGTGTGTGTGTGTGTGTGTGTGTGTGTGTGTTTGAGTCCCTCGCAGATCATTTCAGCTTTACCTCAGTCTCACTCACTATATCCAGAACCCTGGAGAAACCCTTCCATCTGTGTGTGTGTGTGTGTGTGTGATCTCTACGTGTCTCTCAGTGAATCAAAGGCCTCTTTCAGTCTCTCTGTCTCTGAGTGTAAAACCCTGAACATGTCCTGATCACGCTTCTGCGGGACAAACCTTGAGATGATTTACTCTAGTGCACCGCTGAATCTCATGTGGAAATGTCTAGGTCATAGTTCACTTCAAAATCCAAAGAAAAAAAATCAAGAAAATGTGCCTTTTTATTGCTTTAACATCAACAGAAAGGCACTCACGACTGAATAATGGACGAAAACTGAAATTAAAACGACATTTTCACATGCATTCCAATGAGGACAATATTTGTTGCTTAGTGAATGAAAATAAAGACTATTCCTAATGTTTCAGATTTTTCATGTCAGTGCATGTGCATGTTATAACCAGCTTTAAATCCCTTAAAAAAGTACATTAATGAATAAAAAAGTAAAAACTTGGTGTCACTGCAAAATCATACAAATATACACAAGGTTGAACTGCTCTATAATCTGTTCTAAGAACAAAAGTGTATTTTAATGCAAAACACAGCTTTGTGGCCAGTGAAGCATGTTGCATACAGACAGAAAGAGTTTCTAATGAACACTTTCACTCTTCACAGTGCGCAGATGAATAAATATGATAACATCGTTCATGCATGCATGGCGTCATTCTAATATCTCGCGCAAAACAGATTGCGGAGGTCATGTGATGGTTAATAAATAAAGATGAGGATGCGTCTCTGTCCGTGGTGCTGAATCACAGCTGAACTCAGGGCTTGAACGGAATCTGCACGGTTCTTCACTGAATGTTTCCGTGCTGAATGCACAACAACGTGTGCCCCTAACGACTACTTGTTGACGCTCGCGTTTAGCGCGTCGGTGTTCCGCGCGGTGCGTGACGCGCTCGTCTGAATGAACGCCCCCCGCCCGCGCACAGACTCGCATGCAGTCTCCGTGATTCTCCGTTAGATCCGGTGCAGTGCAGTATCGCGGATTCACACACGCTTCCGTGAACCGGAGAGACGCGCGCTGAACGCGGACGGTCATGCCGTGACGCGCGCGGACGCGTCAGCCGTGTTCGTGAAGCCGCGGATGGTGATGAAGAGGATGATGATGATGATGGTGGTGTTACCGGGGCTCGTGATCAGACTGACGGTGGTGATGTTCGTCGCCGGTTCGAGCGGAATGCCGCACGTGCTGAGATTCGGTGAGAGATGATCGATTGTTAATTTGATTGATTCGTTGACTCTGAATCAGTCGTGTGTGTGTGCGTGTGTGTGTGATGCATCACTGTGTGTGTGTGTGTGTGTGTGTGTGTGTGAGATCAGGCCTGGCGGAATCACATCTGTGAACTGAAGATCGATAATCAGCTGTGATGTGGTCAAACATGTCATACAAAATTGCCATAATTACTAATCACAGACGGCTGCATTGTTCATCTTGAGATCTCTGACAGTTTATTCAGTGCGACTCACTTCCAGATTTGTGACTTTAGCCTACATATGTCTAATTCTGAACATGCATGCGCTGTGTTTTTGGTTATGACCGTTTTCGTTTTGTGTTTTGGCATGCGCATGGTAAGCGGATTCAAAATGTTTATGGCAAGAAGAAAAATACACTAATTAATTTATGCAATAATACAGTAACAATTTCTACAATAATAACTTAGAAAACTACAATTATTAGAAATAAGATGTGCATTTAATTATAGTAACTAAAAAATGGAAATTAAATGTATTTAAGGTAAGTACAAAAAAAATTAATTTTTAAAAATGTAATAAATAATTTGAAATTAAATATGCATGTAAATAAATTTGAAAACAAGTAAAACACAAAATAAATTAGCATTTAAATAATTAATAAATGCAAGATTTAGATATATAATAAATTTAATAAATACAAAACAAATAGAAGATATATTTATTAAATTTAATAAATGGAATTACAACATTTTAAATTTCAATTAAATTCGCAACTTGGAAACTATGACAAAAACCAATTCTTGTAAGAACAAAAGTGCATTTTCAATGCAAAATACATCTAAGGCATGTTATATATACAGACAAAAACTCTTTTCACTCTTTACAGTGAGCAAATGAATAAACACGATAACATTCTTCATGCATTGTGTTCAAAGAAAGTGAGAAACTGTGGAAAACGTGCCTCCATTATTTCAAACCATGACTGTATTTTTATTCTTGCATGAAACATTGTGAATCTATCAGTCCTGTGCATGTCCAAAAAACACAAACAAACACTGTTTGTGTCCAGAAGTAAACACAGTGATCGAGTGTGTGACGTCTGACACGTGTGGTGTGGTCAGAGAAGGTCAATGATGAACGGCTGCGTTTATGAAGTGTGCGTGATCTCGCTGGTCCTGTGATGCTGGCTCGTCTTCATCAGTCTTCAGCGTCACAGGCTTCATCAGTGTGTGTGTGTGTGTGTGTGTGTGTGTGTGTGTGTTTAGGAGCCGGCACGCGTCCGCTCTGCTATGAGCCTCCAGAAGCACAGATGTGTGTGTGAAGAAGAGCATCTTTGTTCATCATCAGCCTCATTAAATATAATTAAATATACTTTAAATTAATAATATATGTAAGCTTTAAATCAATAATAAAACTGTTTTTTAAAAATAATAATTGGACATTAAAATGGGCATTTAAGAACATAATAAATGTAATTAATATTTACTGCACATTTAAAATATTTCTGTATTGCTGTAATACTCTACTTAAAAAAAAATTAAAATTAAAAATATTTAATTTGCACTTAAATAAATAATTTAAAATTAAAGTGGCATTTAATTTCATAATACCTGTAATTAAAAAATAATAATTGAATGTATATTGCAAGTGGGTTCAAAATGTTAATTGCAAAGAGGGGAAAAAAGTAATAATTTATACAATAACTTTAAAATAAAAATAATAGAAATTAAAATTGCATCTGAATTTAATAATAAATAACAAGAAATTAACTAGGCCTTTAAATCAGTGTAAAAAACATGAACATTTTAATTTAAATAATAAATATAAGATTTAAATTAATAATAAATGTAATAATACAAAATAGTAGAAATTAAATGAGCTTGTAATAAAATCTATATGTAATTTAAAACTACATTTAAACTTGCAGTTTAGCTGGAAACAGTTAATGACATAAATACACAAAAGAATATAGTTTTGGGACAGTTTAGTTTTGCATCAACAGTCAGAACAGTTCAGATCTACTTACAGTAAGAGTCTCTTAAGTGATGCTTTATTATTGAGTTTATTATTATTGAAGGAGCTGGAAGACTTTGCCTAAAAGAGTCATCTGATGCATTGTGTGTTCAGAACAATGATTCAGTGATTCGTTTCCTCTGTTATGACTCAGTGATTCGTTTCCTAAATACAGGCCTGTGGCTCATAACTTCTTTTTATAAATTCACCATTTTTAAACTGTTTACTATTAATTATATAGAAATATAAATAGCATCTGCATTAAAACTATATTCACTGAATGTGAATAATCAGTATTTAATCTTAAATCGAAGGCTAAAAAATATTATTTTTCTTACCTTATTGGCAGATTTTTTTTTGGCTTGTTTTAAGCAAAAACTCATACAATTTCTGTAATTTTTTTCAGAAAACAAGACATAATATCTTAAGTCCTTTTACTTGTAAATTCAAGAATTCTTAGTGATTTATACTAGAAAACAAGACAACAATACTAAAGAAGAAAATCTAATAATAAAAAAAGAAGAAAAAAGAAAAGTTACTTACTGAATCCACGTTTTTGAACGAATCGAGTGAGTCAGTGATTCATTAACCCGTTCAAAGACGTCTGAATGAATCAGTCGTTTGAACGAATCGGTTGAATGAATGACTCACTCGTTCTAACAATCATGTGCTGCCACCCAGTGGCACAACATATATTATAAATAACAAAATATTTAAATATTATTCATTCTTAAAGCAATTTTTTAAATCACTTTAATTAATTTGATCTATTTGATAGTAAATAAAAACTAATACTGCATTATGCTAACACTTTAAATGACATGAAGAAAACTGATTTCAGTCATTAATTGCAGTCAGACTGCATCTGTATGTCACTGCAGGCTGCAGATGTGTGTCGTGACTCGATGCATTCAGTTTTTTGGCTTTGCATGTTAAATGGGTTCAGTTTTATGTCTGTAAAAGCAGATCTTCAGGAGTCTTGATGAAGGGTTGTGCGAGAGACCAAACGTGTGATAAACCACACTTAAACCAGAACAAAGCTCGTTTAACCAGACGGCAGAAACGGCACGGCTATTTTCTGCGGCAGTAAATTGCACCTTTCACGGTTTAAAAATACAAGCAGAGCTTTCAGGAACAAAGCTGAAAACCATTAGCTATTAGCATGCGCGGCACACACTCGCCGAAGATGGATTGATTCCATATCCTCACACAAACACAATTCATGTGGTTAACATTAACTTCAGCAACATAATTCATTTTATGCATGTTAAATAAAAATAAAAAAATCAACTGACACTCCATTACATAATTTTTTTGTAGTTACTGTTATTCATTTTGGCATTTAAATTAATCTATTAATTCATGTCCAAATACATAATTCTAATTTTGTTATTAATTAATTTCACATATATTAAATAGAATATATTAAATAATAAATAGAAATTATAATATATGAATTATACAACACTAATCATAACAATATGATTTTTAAATGCTAAAAAATATATTTTCACAATTTATATTTTATATCTTTAATTTAATTGAATTTCTAATTTAATATTTTATATCTTTAGTTTTAAAATAATTTACAAGATATTTAATATAATTTAATTTAACAATATATATATATATATACATTTGATAAATTAAATTATATTAAACATTATTTTAGAATACATTTAAATTATAATTTATATATAAACTATATAATATTGAAATAAATATATTTAGAAACATACAATGAGATATTATCAAATAAATTACATTAAATGTTATTAAATAAAATAAAACTATTATATTTTATAATTCTCAATTATTGCTCTGTTTTTATAATTCATTTATATCCAGGGTAAGTCAAGTGCATTAATGATTAAAAATCATCTGATTTCTGCTCAGGAAGACGGTTTATTTGTGTTGAGATCAGGGTTGATCGCAGTGTTTCTTTCAGCTGGTGATGTTGAAAACAGCCGTCAGGTCTGGATAACAACAGAGCGTTTCTGTGAAATATAGAGTTTGACAGATCGCCTTCAGATCCTCACAGACACCAAACTGAGTCCTGGGAGCCGCAGGTCAGAGGTCAAACGAGGCAATGAGAGCGAGTGGGCGAGAGAATGATGTGAGATCCTGAGTCAGTGATGCTTGTGTGTTTCGTTTCGCTCCAAAGGTCACGAATGAAACAACACTGTGTTTTATCTGCTGCTGCTCGTGTTGAGACACACACACACACACACACACACACACACACAGTCCTTCAGTACTGTGTGTATCACTTCTCTTCATTCTAACCATTCATCAAAATTAACATTTAATAAAATGTACAATAAAATATACAGTAAAATGATTATTAATTTACATAAAATGTTTACAATAAATATTACACTATATATAATTTTTTTTTTCATATTTAGAATATTAAGTATGAATTGCATATAAAAAACTATATTTAGAAGAATATTTGCAAACGAATTATTTGCATATAATTTTTACAAAAATAAAATGATAAATATATATATATATATATATAAAACATATAGAGGAATGCATTGAGACAGGAAAAATTTTGACGGAATTTTTGACAGGAAAATTGACAAAAAATAATTTTTTTATCTTTATAAAGCCATTTTTTCTAAACGTGTGCATTATGTCTTGAGCAAAAAAAAAACATTTAATCAGTGAATTGGAATAGTAAGACATTTGGGCTGTTACCAAGCAAATTAAATCAGTATCAATAAAATTAATCTTCTTAGTTTAGAGGAAACACAGAAGCTGCGTCTGAAGAGGAGTCTAGATGCATTTACACTCTTTTTGATACAGGACATGAATGCTTTTAACCTGCAGTTACAAAAGATGTTTAGATATGTTAAACACAAAACGTTGAATATTTATATTTGAAATTATTTAAATAATAAAAGATACTTTAAATGTGAAATTAAAACCACCAGTAGGTGGCAGCAAGTCAGTGTTAATAAGTGAATCATTGCGATTGAACCGATTCATTTAAACGGTTGATTCACTCAGGAACGAATCACTGTCATGTTGCTCAGAGACACAGAACAGTGCTGTGACGGTGTTTGGCATTATTTGTGTGGAAGAAATAGATTAAAAACAGACAATATGGTGTCTAAAACATAAGTCTTTTAAATAACTTCTTGTTCGTTGAACTGTTGTTAAAAAAATAAATCCCATTTGTAAAGACTTTCATTTTTGGATAAATAAACAGCACTCTTCTTATGAAATGAATTAACTTTATGAAGTGGTTTACATCTTCTCCCCTCAGAACGGGAATTTGTGAGTATTCTAAATGTAATTTTATAAACTAAATTAAAATATTTGCGGGCGCGGACAGTAAACTCGTTGGATTTAAGAAAACAGTCCCGCGAAAGTGATAAACGTTTGAAATCATCGACAAACATCATACTAGGACTTTATCAGCATATATCAGGAAAATGTCATCTGAACAAGTGACTCACATGTCTAAAGCTTTTGTTGTGACAAAATAAAAACGTACGTTAAATGTTTTAAAACATGAAAATTATTACCTGACATTAACCCCTTCAGATCTCCGAGCTTTCGCCACTTTTCGCGTTTCTTAGTTTTAAAAAAAGGTGACGATGACAGTCGTTTAGAACTTTACTACATTGAGCTTAAGTTTTCACTTTCACAGGACGCTACAAACGCTCCACACAAGCTGCTTCTTTCTGTTTACGGACGTGACGTAACCACGCAAAGACGAATGACGTCATGTTCCCACGAGATCGTTCCCGACCCCTCAAATTATAAATTATTATTATTAATAATAGTTAGCCGTTGCAAATCGAGCTAAGTTAAGGAGACGTTTTAAACAATAATGTCTTATATACTTGCTCAATTTTTTTTTTTCATTAAAGGTTTCATACTGCAGCTTTTAAGTTTATGTTTTTGAATTTTGTCTAGGCTACTTATAATATATTTAAAAACTATTAAATATTCACAAATCACCAAATCACTAAATATTTACAGAATATTTGTGTATTATTTGAATTGTGTATATATAATAAAACATTTACAAACTAATTATTTCAATTAAAATATATTTACAAAAAAAATCCACTATATTTTTATAGCAATAATTTGAAAATTACAGAGATAAGATTTATGTATTTGAATTGCATATGAAAATAGCTTAATGTGGTGCATATTTTTTGCACCCATTTGCATCTATTTTAATTATCACGTTTTTTTTAAATGCATTTATTAAAATCATGCACAGAATCAGCATAAATCTCTCCATTGTGAAAGCAATTATATTGAGTTCAGAAGTCTGAATATTGTTGAAATGTGACTAGCTGTGGAACAAACAATATCCAATGAGATAAAATGCATGATGCATTGAAACAAAAGCATCTGAAACATCTCAGCAGTTTCTCCTCGACAGTCTTGAGATGAAAGCTGTTCTCTGATTGTGTGTCAGTGTTCGGCTGATCTGAGGAGTGAGTGCAGATGAAACACCACTGTAATATCCTCTGAAAACTGATCTGAGAGCTGCTGCTTTGTGCAGAATAAGAACACTTCCCCTGAGCAAAGACTTGACATTTTAGCTTTGCAGGAGGATAAAATCTCCAGCTCACGGCTCGACTAGGCTGTTTTTAGCAGCACACAGACTGAAGCAGGATAACAGCTTTGTCATAATGACACAGATAGAGAGAGAGAGAGAGAGAGAGATAGAGAGAGAGAGAGAGACTAAATTCAGCTGGAAAATTCCTAAATGTCCGTCTGTACAGTAGATAGTGTTTCTGTTCAGAGAAGTCTCTTCTGCTCACCAAAACTGTATTTATTTGATTAAATATACAATAAAAATAGTAAAAAATGTGTAATATTATTCTAACGTAAATCAGCTGTTTTCTGTGTGAATCTGTGTTAAAGTGTAATTTATTTCTGTGATGCTCCGCTGTATTTTCAGCATCATTCCTCCAGTCTTCAGTGTCACATGATCTTCAGAAATCATGAAAATATAATGATTTACTGCTCAAGAAACATTTCTGATTATTATCAATGTTGAAAACATTCATATTTGTGTGGAAACTGTGATACATTATTATTTAGAACTTTGTGGCAAGTAAGAAATTAATACTTTTTTTCACACAGAAAACAGCTGTTTTAGATTAAAATAATATTTAAATTTTTCTGCATTTTTGATCAAATGAATACAGCCTTGGTGAGCAGAAGAGACGTCCTTCAAAAACATTAACAACTGGAACTCACTGGATCTTCTGTGTTTGTTTCAGTACGTTTGTGGCAGCGAATGTCTCTCTGTACGAGTGAGTCGTTGATTCATCAGTTCAAACGATTCGTTCAAAGCCACTGATTCATTCTAAACTGAATCAAATCAAACATCTTAGTATGAGCTGAAACATTTCTCAGTGATCTGAGCTCCTTTCACATCACCGCATGACGGTCTGGGTCTGTTTCTGTCTCCTGAGGAAATACACGTCTGAGACGAACTGAATATCTGAATGAATCGTCTTCTAATTAGTCTCATGAGCAACATCTGAAATATGAGACGGACTTCTGGGAGAGAAAAACTAATGAGAGAATCGACACAAACTCTCTCTCTTACACACACACACACACACACACACACACACACACACACACACTCCCTCTCTTTCTCTCCCCCTCTCTCTCTCTCTCTCACACACACACACACACACACACAGACACACACACACTCTCTCTCTTTCTCTCCCCCTCTCTCTCTCTCTCTCTCACACACACACACACACACACACAGACACACACACACTCTCTCTCTTTCTCTCCCCCTCTCTCTCTCTCTCTCTCACACACACACACACACACACACACACACACAGACACACACACACTCTCTCTCTTTCTCTCCCCCTCTCTCTCTCTCTCTCTCACACACACACACACACACACACACACACAGATTTCAGTAATATCAGTGTATGAGCAACGGCTGTGATGTTAATTGTTTTCTCAGACTCTAAGCGCTGTCTCACATTCACACATTATCAGCTCAAATCCAGCGTTTAATGGTGTGTCGCACTCGTTCTCGCTCGTTTCCACTTAATGCAGAAGCTGAGAACGAGGTGCATTATATGCAGTGCATATCATTTGTTTATTGATTTATTTTGCATTCATTTAGCAGATGCTTTTATCTGAAGTAAATAAAAATAAAACAATTCAATTCATTTCATGTGTAAATAAAAATGTAAATGTTAATATATAAAAGCAGAAATGTAAATATTTAAACAACAAATAAAATGTAACTATTTGTGAAAAAAAATCAATATATTTCTTAACCCTTGTGGATTGTTCAAATTCACTACCCTTTCGTTATGTTCGGGATGAAAACATCCACTCAATTAAACTGCTGTAAAAATGTATCAGATTCATATTTTTTTTCCTTTTTTTTTTTTTGCGTTAATCAGTCCTGATCAAAACTACCAAATGGTTTTTAAAAATCCAAGATTTTAACTCTTTAATTGTCAAGTTCATAAATAATGTCACTGATTTGGGGGAAAAACACACACAAAATGTCTTATTTTCAATATAAAAGTAATTGTGGCTGGATTTTTTTTTACTTTTTATAACAGTCTTGGGCATGTCAAAGATTAGTAGCAACATTGGCTTTGATGCATTTTTAGTTTTTGTTAATGGTTAATGGTCACCAATGATTATATGGTGTCATGGCTTTGCAATCAAAAAATGTCGTTATAATGGAAGTCAATGGGGCAAAAACAGCCACCAACAACAAATGAAGGAGAAAAAGTTAAAATCTAATGCTGCACAAAAACTAACAATGCATCAAAGCCAATGTTGCTACTAATCTTTGACATGCCCAAGACTGTTATAAAAAGTAAAAAAAAATCCAGCCACAATTACTTTTATATTGAAAATAAGTCATTTTGTGTGTGTTTTTCCCCAAAATCAGTGACATCATTTATGAGCTTGGTAATTAAAGAGTTAAAATCTAGGAATTTTTTTAAACATTTGGTAGTTTTGATCAGGACTGAGGTTGATTAATAGATTTATGCTAAAAAAATATTTATCTGATACATTTTTACAGCAGTTTAATTTAGTGGATGTTTTCATCCACGAACATCCTGAAAGGGTAGTGAATTTGCCCACAGCGTACCGTTGAGTTTTTTAAAAATTTCAAAGCATTTTCCCAAAATAAGGGTCAAAATAAGATTTGTCACCAAAAATCATTCCATTAGCTCAAACACAGGGAAAGTTGTGGCCAAAATAAGACTCAACTTTAACCCCCTAGTGGACGAAAACGTCCCCAACAACGCACAAGGGTTAATAAAAAACACACGTTTTGCACATCTGCTAAACCATACACTAATTCTCGGCCTTTGACTCAGTTTTCACTTTCATTAAACACTTTTTGCAAAACACAACACACAAATCTAACAGGAATTAATTTGACGTCTGTTTGCTTTTGTGATGTGTTTGTGATGTTTGTGCTTTATTTTTTAAAGAGATGAGAGGCATTTTGCATGTTGTGTGCAATTCGTGGATTTGTGTGAATAGTTTAGAAAAAAAGAGGCACAGTTTTGAAAATGTGTTTGAGTATTAATGGACTAAAGTAAATTATTAAATGCATAAATTACATTTGTTTTTGTGTGGTATTGCCTTCACCTCAGTGCTGCGTCTCTCGGGAGTTTAAGGGTTAATCTGATGGTGTTTCTCTGCAGGGGGCATTTTTGAGTCGATAGAGAGCGGCCCGTCCGGACCAGAGGAGCTGGCCTTTAAATTCGCTCTAAACACCATCAACAGGAACCGAACGCTTCTGCCCAACACCACACTGACCTACGACATCCAGAGAATCAACGTGTTCGACAGCTTCGAGGCCTCCAGGAAGGGTGAGCCCAAATATTCATCAATACAAACCTCATTACTAAATTAAACCCCCATTTTTTTTTATCAAGAAGTCAGTATTTAGGTGAGCAAATGGACTACAAACACACACAAACGTTTTCTTCTCTTAACTCGAGTACTTTCCTGAAAATCGTCTCTTTTCTCCTTCCCACGCTGCTCTGTTTTCCTGCACTTTGTCATTTCAAGCCCAAAGCCTCATTTGTAATTTTAATGACCCTTTTTTCTCAGGATGCTTTCAGATGTGACGGTTACGCTGAAATGGAAGTGAAATTTAGAGAAAGAGCTTCTGCTGTCAGAGTTTAACACAGACTCGCATGATTTCAGTGTGTGCATTAGTGACCTCCAAGCTGTTTTTACCAAAAATCACATGCAAAGGGAGGAGAAACGTGTCTGCAATTATTCAGAGAGCATGATGGAATAAATTATATCATCATGTTGATCCAAAGCCAAAAACAACGTGAGTAGATTTATACTGTTGAGCAACTAAAAACCCCCTCAGACGTGTGCTCTGAAGGATTTCTGTGTGATTGCTTTCTGTGAGAAAAAATAAATATATATGCGTTAACACAATTCTCAGGAATGTAAAAAAAAAAAAGTTAATATTTGTAAATTAGAACAAAAATGTAAATATTCGTAAATCAAAAATGTATATAAAAACAACAATGTGAATACAAATCAAGAATGTAAACATTTGTAAAAAATAAAATAAAATAATAAAAGCCCAAAATATCAATATTTTTGAATAAAAACCAGGAATGTAAATCTTTGATAAGATACATGAAAATACTTAAAACATAGGTGAATAAAACCAATAATGTCAATGATTTTAAATAAGAAAACAAAATAAATGGTAAATAAAGCTAAATATAAATATTTGTAAATAACCAAAATATGTGAATATATTTAAATTACAAAAAAAGTAAATAGTTGTAAAACAAGTCAATAATACAAATGTTTGTAGATAAAAATCAAGAAAACGTGTAAATAAAAAAAAACAGATTTTTAAAGAAAACTTAAAAAATACTGTATATATTTGTAAATAAAAGTAAATGTATATGTGTCCCTGCAGCACAGAAGCAGTCATCAGTATGAGTCACAATTATACATTTCTCTTTTATGCCAAATCAAATCAAAAGTAAAGATCATGTTCCATGAAGATATTTAGTAAATCTCCTACCGTAAAAATATCAAAATCAAGTTTCTGATTAGTAATATGCATTGCTAAGAACTTAATCTGAACAACTTTAAAGATGATTTTCTCAATATTTAGTTTGTTTTGCTCCCTCAGATTCCAGATTTTCAAACAGTTGTATCTCAGACAAATATTGTCCTCAAGAATGAAATTTTTGTGAATTAAAACCAAGAATGTTAACGTTTTTAAATAATCGAGAATGTTGAGCCTTTATCTTTGTTTGATTGGCCCTGTCTGTTTTCTGCCGTCCAATCACAGCCTGCGAGCAGCTGTCCCTGGGCGTGGCTGCAATCTTTGGCCCCTCCCACAGCTCGTCAGCCAATGCGGTGCAGTCGATCTCGAACGCTCTGGGCGTGCCTCACATCCAGACGCGCTGGAAGCACCAGGTGTCTGATAACAGAGACTCGTATTACATCAGTCTGTATCCAGACTTCTGCTCGCTCAGCCGGGCCATCCTGGACCTCGTGCACTTCTTCAGGTGGAGGACGGTGACGGTGGTGTATGACGACAGCACCGGTGAGCATCAGCCAATCACAGACACACTAGAGAGAGCACTAGTGTGCACACTGGGTGCTGCACTTTAAGAATA
>NC_081780.1:340702-343202 GCF_963082965.1 Carassius carassius
TAGACACTTTCATCACCCACAGATTGTGAACAAACAGAATCTCGACACACAGCTCAGGAAAACACACCGTTTAGAGAAGCAGAAGCTCTTTTCTGAATCCTAGATATCAGACGCATCGCTCATCCAAACTCTGAAACAGCATCACACGCATCTTTCAAGGAGAAGGACAGTCCAGAATGCAAACCTTGAAACGACTGTGAGCTTCATCATCGTGTTAGATGATGCTCCTGTCACACAAGCGCTTCGTGTTGACATCAGTCCGATGATGTGGATCTTCATTGTTTCTTTTTTTTTTTTTTACTGAATGAGTTACGTGTTATGTTGTGTTGCGTGTGTGTGTGTTTCAAATATATACATCTATATAAATGTTCTCCAGGAGAAACAGACGTGTGGATATCGACGGATCTCCCACTATCCTCCCCGGAGAAACACGCTCTGAAATCGGCTGTAAATCATCTCACCGCTGAGCGATTATTAAGATCAGAAGATAAAGGGCTGGGTTGAATAATAAATAAGCGACGCGAGCTGATGAAGCGCTTCATTAGAGTTAGGGATGTTTATGACTTTCTCTCGTCTGGCTTCATTTGCATGAGTAAAGCTGCTCTTCAGATGTAATCAGACGGATGGATAATGGAATTCATTATCAGTAGAACTATTACTTCTTCAGTACGAGCTACGTGTGTTCACTCAGAGTTCATCTGTGGTTTGTCACTTGTTATTTGAAAACAAAGAGATGAAATAGCTGATGATATCAAACCATTAGATGCCATAAAACCTCCAAACATCTGATTTTTTGGACTATTACGTCATGTTATGTCAGACTTTCCGGAGTTAAACGATGACATTTGCTACATTTGTTTCGCTGCTGTACTGTTCGGTTCTGGTCCTGATGCTGGAGTGTTCCGCTGTTGCCATGGTGACGCTCTTCAGCAGAACGTGGAGTCTATTTGGCTCCGAGTGAATGAACACAATCTGGCAACTCGATGTGCAACTTTGGGAAACACAGTGCATATGTTTCTTATCAGATGTATTGATTTCAAACTGATTTGAACATTCATTTACATTTTGTGTTGGATTTTTTTATTTTAATTTATTCCTCTTGTGTGTGTGTGTGTGTGTGTGTGTGTGTGTGTGTGTGTGTGAGTGTGTGTGTGTGTGTGTGTGTGTGTGTGTGTGTGTGTGTGTGTGAGAGAGAGAGAGAGAAGCTGGCAAATCGGTCCTTTCACTAAATCAACTTCATAAGGACATATCCAGAATTACACAAAGTTCACATCAGTAATTCAAGTTTACAATCAAAAGCTCAGTGACTCAATTCAAACAGTTCGAACACTCAATGATTCATTTCAAAGAGTAACACTTGATCGTCTACTACATTCATTCTACTAACAGTAAGTAACTTTGCAACTACATGTCAGCTAGCAGTGACTGGAGTATTAATAGACTGTCTGCTTAATATCCTCCAACACTTTATTTTAATGGTTCCACAAGATAACAACATACTGACTGTGAGAAACGTGTCAATTTATTCTACAAATCATTAACCTAATCTAACAGTATATTCTGAGAGTTAGTAGACATGTAGTCGCAAAGTTACTTATAGTTAGTAGAATGTCTAAAGTGGATTATCGATAAAAAAGTGTATCCGTTCAAACATTCAATGATTCAGTTCTAACAGTTCAAACGCTCACTGATTCGATTCAAACGGCTCAAAACACTCAGCAGTTCAAACACTCACAGATTCAATTCAAACAGCTCAAACACTCACCAGTTCAAACACTCACAGATTCAATTCAAACTGTTCAAACACTCACTAATTCAATTTAAACAGCTCAAACACTCACCGATTCAATTCAAACAGCTCAAACACTCACCAGTTCAAACACTCACAGATTCAATTCAAACTGTTCAAACACTCACTAATTCAATTTAAACAGCTCAAACACTCACCGATTCAATTCAAACAGCTCAAACACTCACCAGTTCAAACGCTCACCGATTCAATTCAAACAGCTCAAACACTCACCAGTTCAAACGCTCACCGATTCAATTCAAACTGTTCAAACACTCACTAATTCAATTCAAACAGCTCAAACACTCACTGATTCGATTCAAACGGCTCAAAACACTCAGCAGTTCAAACACTCACAGATTCAATTCAAACAGCTCAAACACTCACCGATTCAATTCAAACAGCTCAAACACTCACCAGTTCAAACGCTCACCGATTCAATTCAAACTGTTCAAACACTCACTAATTCAATTTAAACAGCTCAAACACTCACCGATTCAATTCAAACAGCTCAAACACTCACCAGTTCAAACGCTCACCGATTCAATTCAAACTGTTCAAACACTCACTAATTCAATTTAAACAGCTCAAACACTCACCGATTCAATTCAAACAGCTCAAACACTCACCAGTTCAAATGCTCACCGATTCAATTCAAACTGTTCAAACACTCACTAATTCAATTTAAACAGCTCAAACACTCACCAGTTC
>NC_081780.1:348202-393202 GCF_963082965.1 Carassius carassius
TTAATTAGTAAGTTTTACAGATGCAGTGTTCTATCCTATATTGTCATATTTCCTATTGAAACACAAATATTTTAATGAAATCTTTTGGAATTAGTTATTTCTGCTCTGATCGTCAGTAACACTTTGTAGAATAAGTGTGAATCAAATGTAAACGTGACGTGTGTGAATGTGTGGCGTGTTTGTGTCCACAGGCATCATGGGATGGACTGACGGGTCGAATCCTCTTCAACAAAACCAACGGCTTGAGAACGGACTTCGACCTGGACGTGATCAGTCTTAAAGAGAACGGACTCGAGAAGGTGTGTGTGTGTGTGTGTGTGTGATACAGGCCTACGTGTGTGTGTGTGTTCATGCATCAAGTGTGTGTGTGTTTTCTGCACAGATCGGGACGTGGGATCCTCCGCGGGGACTAAACATGAGCGAGAATCACAAGAGTAAAATCACCAACATCACAGACTCACTGTCCAACAAATCACTGCGTGTGTCTACAATACTGGTAAACACACACACACAAACACACACGCGCACGCACACGCACACACACACACACACACACACACACACACAATGCAGATTAAACATGTTTTAAAGAACAGAGATGCTACACTTTTAGAATATCAAAAAAATAATTCCCTCCAAAATGACAATTATATTTGTATAAACATTTTTTAATGAATATATTTTGTTGAATTCATTTTAGTTTGATTTTTTGTAATTTTGTGTGTTTTTGTTATTTTTATTACTAGTTGTAATATTTCTATTAAGGTAATTTTTTGTTGTTGTATTTATTTATTTCCAGGTGGTAATTTTAGTTCATCAGTTTGTTTTAAGGAACAGAGATGTTACACTTTTTAATATTAAAAGAAAAATTCACCCATAAATTACTATTATATTATTATAAACATTTTTGGATAAACTAACATATAAAATAGATATTAGTTTAGGTCATTTTAGTTTATTTTTAAGTAAACAGCTAAACCTGTTTTAAAAAATATATATATTTTATTATTTAGTGTTTCAATTTATTTCAAAAAAAGTTTTTTTTTAATTTAAACATTTTAATTCAATTTTCAAGAACACAGATGCTGTCCTTTTGAAACACTGAAATAATAAATTACACAAAAATGAAAATTCTGTCATTCATTAATATTTTCTTTCATTTGCTTGCAATTAAAATGCATTTATTTAATCCATTTATTTATATTTGAAGAGTTCATTTGTGAAGATAACTTTTATTTAAAAATTGTAACAATTTTCAAAAATATTTTTTATTGTGCATTTTAATTCATCTCAATCAAAATGCAGTTGGGTTATTTTGGCTAGGCACAAAATAACAAAAAAATACAGTTAAATAACACAATAAAAACACGATAACATAATAAAAAACATCAGACTAATAAACACAGTGACAGATGAAGTTGAAGATCTTCTGTGTGTCTCAGGAGGAGCCCTACGTCATGTTTAAGAAGTCGGATAAACCTCTGTACGGGAACGACCGCTTCGAGGGATTCTGCGTGGATCTGCTGCGGGAGCTCTCGGGAATCCTGGGCTTCCGTTACGAGATCCGGTTAGTGGAGGACGGCAGATACGGAGCGTTTGAGGAGAGCACGGGGCAGTGGAGCGGCATGGTGCGCGAGCTCATGGACCACGTGAGTGCTTTACACCATCACTGCATTCAATCAGAGTTGACAAACTGATTCATTTGAATCTTTCGGCCGGTTATGCAAAAGCATCACCTGAGGGATCTTTCTTTGCTGATTGGTGTGTTGTGTTGGTGATTGACAGAAAGCAGACCTGGCCGTGGCTCCGCTGACCATCACATACGTGCGAGAGAAGGTGATTGACTTCTCCAAACCCTTCATGACCCTGGGCATCAGCATCCTGTACCGCAAACCCAACGGCACCAACCCCGGCGTCTTCTCCTTCCTCAACCCTCTGTCCCCTGACATCTGGATGTATATTCTGCTGGCTTGCTTGGGTGTCAGTTGTGTGCTGTTTGTCATAGCCAGGTAACATGTGACCTTCACGTGCGTTTGACCACACGTCTGTCCTCATCCTCGCTCTCAGGAAACGGGGCCATTTGTGCCTGAAAATACCTGAAATTTAATATGCATTGCTAAGAACTTCATTTGGACATATTTAAAGATTATTTTCTCAATATTTAGTTTTTTTTGCTCCCTCAGATTCCAGATTTTTTAAATAGTTGTATCTCAGCCAGATGTTGTCCTAATATTGTGTGGGTATTTGGGAAACTACAGCACAAAAAGTAAAGAATCCCAGATGTAAATATTAGTTTTATAACTTGAAGTACAAAATAATATATATATATTTTTTACAGTACTTTTGTATTTGACAACAATATTTATGTCTATTATTTTAATAATAGCATTTTAAACTAATAATAAAATTATTATTATGTCATCTAAAAAGAGGTTTGAGTCCATTTTAAAGTTGTTTATAATAATGTTTATCATATCACAGTTCAAATTGCAATTTATGACAAAATAATTGCAATATATATATGTTGTTTTGGCAAGTCAAGCCCTATATATACTGTAAATACATTACAAATAAAATCAATCAAAATAAAACGCTTCCCAAACAAACTTTATTCATTTGATCTTAAGTTTTGGGTGTTTGTCAGCTTGACATGTGACCATTAACTGGCATCTGAGAACTGTGAACATATGAATTATTAAAATATCAGGGGTTCAAGTAAATGGCTGACAAAAATATTAATGAATCCCAGAGTAAGGCATAAATAAACATCTCTGGACCGCTGTTGTTGTTGTTATTATTTTAACATAATGTACTTAAAGTGCTCTATTTCCACTCGCTAATTTGGTACTTAATATACCATACATTTTTCTTTAGTACTTATACTATTATTGCACTAAATAATTTTGTATTTAGTTGGAAGAAAAATAATCTAAAATTTAAATATAATTGCAACACACCACATTATTTACATTTATGCGTTTAGCAGAGGCTCTTATCCAAAGCAATTTATAATAGAGCATAAGATATATATATCTATAAGATATAAGCGATATCTTTGTCGTACTATCCTTTCATCTGTTAAGGGTGACTTCCAATCTCCACCAAGCTGTTGTTTAAAGTAGAAAATAGCTTCCTTTGTTTACAACCCTGTTTCAGTCTCTTTCAATATAAAACTCAAACATAAAACAGTTTTTGTCGCCATCTAGTGGCAGAACAATGTAGATAAAAACAGACCAATTCTCAATACCAAATCCTATTATTAAATAATACCATTTATTAAAAAAAGGAATATTTTCTAAAGGAATATTTAATAAACAAGAACAGCCATAAAAAAAGTTGCAAGGCAATTCAGTCGAAAGTACAAAGGCAGCACTGAACAAACAGTATGATTGGATTCAGTACGCTGTAAATTCTCTAGAATGGAGAAATGAATGGCAGCGTTTCCTGATCGTGTGATGTTATGTTGAAGCCCTCTGGATATCCCATAATTACTTTCTCAGTTACTTTCCCCTTCATCCTCTCTAATATCTGTCTCACTGTAATATCTCTCTGTCCTGCTTTAATATCTCGCTCAGCGTTAATGGCCACGTCTCACAGGAGTCTCAGCTGTATTCATTGGAAATCCTCTGAAATCAATCAAGAGCAGGAACGGCTCTCAATCAGACGAACAAGTGCTGACATAAAGAGTTTTTTAAAGCTCGGTGTCGATGTTTAATGTTACCGGCCACATGATACGAAATAAAAGCCACGACTGTCACCTAAGTTAGATTGGAATATGCACAGTGAGTGTGACTGTGAGGCATTCTGGGTAAGTTCTGGATGATATCAGCACAATCGTGTGCAGTCGCTGGGTTCCACTCACAGTGTCTTCTTCTGCTCTATAATTGTAATATTGACTGGTGTATTGATTAGAAAAGCCCCAGTTTACTTCTAAACACACAGAAGAGATTTCACAAATCCCAGAAAGCACATAGAGATGTTCCTCAAGCTCTAGACAAACACACACATGCGCTCGGCTTTATTTAGCATTCAATAATCAGTCACATACATCTATATACACTTGATTTGTCACATAGAAATAATGCAAAATATCCCATAGTTGATATTCATTTTAATTATTTATATAATTCAGAATTTTCTTTCTCTAACACCCCCGCCCTCACACACACACACACACACACACGCACGCACACACACACACACACACACACACACACACACACACACACACGCACACACTCACTCACACACACACACACACACTCTCTCTCACACACACACACACACACACACTCTCTCTCTCTCACACACACGCGCACGCATGCGTGCACACACACACACACACACACACACACTCTCTCTCTCTCTCACACACACACACACACTCTCTCTCTCTCTCTCTCTATCTCTCTCTCTCTCACACACACACACACACACACACACTCTCTCTCTCTCTCTCTCACACACACACACACACACACACTCTCTCTCTCTCTCTCTCACACACACACACACACACACACACACTCTCTCTCTCTCACACGCGCACGCACGCGTGCACACACACACACACACACTCTCTCTCTCTATCTCTCTCTCTCTCACACACACACACACACACACACACTCTCTCTCTCTCTCTCTCTCACACACACACACACACACACACACACTCTCTCTCTCTCTCTCTCACACACACACACACACACACAAATAAAAAATCGAAAGATGCAAATAGATTTGATGAACAGTTACCAAATAGAAATATGACCCAAACCTGGCCAGTGCATAAGAACACAGCAGTTTTGGCTGAAATGTCTTGCCATTAGAGCCTTAATGTTTGTTCTCAGTGTGTGTGTGTGTGAGAGAGATGTGTGTGTTTGTGTCAGTGAGTGCATCAGTCTGCTCTCTCTCTCTCTCTCTCTGTGGCTCAGGTTCAGTCCGTACGAGTGGTATAACCCTCACCCCTGTAACCCCGAGTCAGACGTGCTGGAGAATAACTTCACGCTGCTCAACAGCTTCTGGTTCGGTGTTGGCGCTCTCATGCGGCAAGGTGAGTAATCATGCTGTTAAACTGCTTTTAAAGCAGCAACTCAAATTAAACTTGTGTCATGTAACAGGGACTACTGAACAGACATTTAGAAGTTGATTTTAAAATGCAATGCATAGTTTGACATGCAAAGTATTTAAAATAAAATAATGCTTTATATGAGCACGATAAAAAGCAAGCATCAGTAGCACAGGTATATTTGTAACAAGATTTCTGGTCCTCAGGCTCGGAGCTGATGCCCAAGGCTCTGTCCACTAGGATCGTGGGAGGAATCTGGTGGTTCTTCACCCTCATCATCATCTCGTCCTACACTGCAAACCTGGCCGCCTTCCTGACGGTGGAGCGCATGGAGTCACCCATCGACTCGGCCGACGACCTGGCCAAACAAACCAAGATCCTGTACGGCCTGGTGGAGGACGGCGCCACCATGACCTTCTTCAAGGTACTGCAGGCGTCCTCCATCCGCCGTGCACCTCAGATTCATGCAGCGCTTCAGACAGGACAGATGCTTCAAAGCAAAGAGGAGAGTAACTGAGTCATGATTCAGAATGATTCAGTTCAGTTTTGATTCAGTTCAGCTCCATATTGACTCAATTCAGTTCAATAAACAGGAAAATAACAGTGATATTATTGTATAAATAATCAGTTTTTAAACAAATTAATTTAAGCTATAAAACATCTCTATAGAAGTCATTACTCTGGTTGATTCAGTTCACTTTTGATTCAGTTCAGCTCAACATTGATTCAGTTCAACAACAGTGCTAATGTTGTAAAATGAATCAAAAAGTAGAAATCTAATTAATTTTTATGCTATAAAGCAGCTCTACAGAAGACAATAGAGTCATTATTCAGAATAATTTCAGTTCAGTTTTTATTCAATGCAGTTCAATAAACAGAAAAATAAGTGATAATATTGTAAAATTCATCAATTATTAAACAAATGAACTTTTAAGCTGTAAAACAGATCTACAAAGGACGAATGATTCAGAATGATTCAGTTCAATAACCAGAAATGAAACTCAATGAAACTTACAAATCATACATCAATGGAAAATGCATTTATTCAACTTCTATCAGATGATGCATAAATCTCAACTAAAAAAATTGGATTTGTGCTCTACGGTCACATATTTCTGATTATCAATAGTCCGGTTACATCTCCGTCTCCGCTGCAGAAAACCAAGATCTCGACGTATGATAAGATGTGGGAGTTCATGAACAGCCGGCGTCAGTCTGTGATCGTGAAGAGCGTGGAGGAGGGCATCCATCGCGTGCTGACGTCTGACTACGCTTTTCTGATGGAGTCCACCACCATCGAGTTCGTCACGCAGCGAAACTGCAACCTGACGCAGATCGGCGGCCTGATCGACTCCAAGGCGTACGGCGTGGGGACACCCATGGGTACAACACACACCTGCATCGTCAGCAGTCAAACATTCACACTTACAACTGAGGTCAAAAGTTTACAGCCCCCTTTCAGAATCTGCTAAATGCTAGGAGGGATCATACAAAATGCATGTTATTGTTTTATTTCACATAGAGTCCACAAGAGAAAATAAGAGTTGAAGTTATAAAAATGAAGTCGTCCAAAAGTTTTCACCCCCTTGACTCTTAACACTGTGTTATTAGCTGAATGATCCACAGCTGTGTGGTTTTGTGTTCAGTGATAGTTGTTCACGAGTCTCTTGTTCATTCTGAACAGTTAAACTGTCTGCTGTTCTTCAGAAAAATCCTCCAGATCCCACAAATTATTTGGTTTTCAAGCATTTTTGTGTATTTGAACTCTTTCCAGCAGTGACTGTATGATTCTGAGATCCATCTTTTCACACTGAGGACAACTGAGAGACTCAAACACAACTATTACAGAAGATTCAAACCCTCACTGATGCTCCAGAAGGAGAAACCATGCATTAAGAGCTTGAAAACTTTTGCAATTTTAATATCAGGGTAAATTTGACTTATTTTGTTTTCTGGGAAACATGTAACTATCTTCTGTAGCCTCTGAAGGGCAGTACTAAATTTTAAAATATATATATTTAGGGGAAGTAAGAATAATGCCAACATCTCCATTCTGTTCAAAAGTTTTCACGCCCCAGCTCTTAATGCATGGTTTCTCCTTCTGGAGCATCAGTGAGGGTTTGAATCTTCTGTAATAGTTGTGTTTGAGTCTCTCAGTTGTCCTCAGTGTGAAAAGATGGATCTCAGAATCATACAGTCACTGCTGGAAAGAGTTCAAATAGGGTTAAGATTTCAAATTATTGCCAAAGCAGTTATTTTCTACTTAAAATATGGAACGCGTCATATAATATTTATATATAAATAAATAAAAGTAAATATGTTGATGTGTAATTAATGTAAATTAAATGATTAAATGAATTAAATTAAACAAGTCTCATATCTTGAGCCAGATGGGACAAGTAAAATTATTTCATTAAAAAAGGAATGAAATAGCAGAGGTTTTATAGAAATCTGAGTGCAGTTCTGTGGTGGAGGAGGGAATAAAAAGGGAAATATTTATCCATATTTATCTGCACAAATCCTCTGTTTCTGCTTCCCCTCTGTGCAATCCTGTTATCCACACACACACACACACACACACACGTCTTCAGAATAACAAGCATTCATTTGATCGTTCTGGGACGAGTGACTCATTCTGCGGGACTCAACTGATCCACTGGAGGACTAAATACATATTCCTGGAATAACATCAGTGCTTTAGGAAAGAATACAGCTCGTGTAATGATGTTTGAATGAGGACTGGAGATAATAAAGGATTGAAGCTCCATCAGCAGCGTTTGTGTCGATTAGCATAGAAAATCCTCTAGACTCGTCCTTTATTTATTTACGTATTTATTTATTTGCTTGGATTTATTTATTTAGTGGTTACAAAAAGAGCTGAAAATGAAAGTGAACAACACAAATTCTTTTAAAAATTAATATTGGCTCATTTATAGAGTTATTATGGTTAACTAAAACTAAAACCACAACAAACAAAAATCATTACAATCTAAAAAGCATGAAATAAAAACATTAATAGGCATTAAAGCCACTAAAAATGACAAAAGCACAATTAATGACAAACTTTCAATAATTAAGTTAAAATGAAGAAGAAAACTATAAAAATAAAACATTCAAAATATTAATAAAAAATGTAAATTATAATAAAAAAAAAACTTTACCTAGAATTAAAATTAAAAAGAAAAATATAAAAACTCAAATACAACTAATTCAAAATATTATTAAAATCTTAAAAAAACAAAACATGAAATAAGAATAAATAAAACCTGTATAGACAAAAAACTAGTAGAAATATTATAAAGTAAAAATAAAAAAATACGAAATAGGAATGATAATAATAATAATTATTATTAATAAAAACCATAACAGTATCTCAATCAAACTTCTTATTCACTGAAAGTATAAAAATAAAACAACAGTAATGAATATTGTTCATCAACTAGAAAAGCATTTACAGGATTTTAAAGCTCAAATACTGTATTGTATTTTTCTTATTTAACAAGAAAATGGTAATTGACATTATGCCACTGATGGGGCCTGATTTACACAGAAACTAGAATGTGAAATAGTTTGAGCTGAATGTAGGTCAGTTCAAGTGGACTTTAATGAGGGATTCACCTGTGTCCCATGGTTCTCGCTCAGGCTCGCCGTATCGGGACAAGATCACCATCGCCATCCTGCAGCTGCAGGAGGAGGGCAAGCTGCACATGATGAAGGAGAAGTGGTGGAGGGGGAACGGCTGTCCGGAGGAGGAGAGTAAGGAGGCCAGTGCCCTCGGCGTACAGAACATCGGCGGCATCTTCATCGTCCTCGCCGCCGGCCTGGTGCTGTCCGTGTTCGTGGCCGTCGGCGAGGTGCTGTACAAATCCAAACAGAACGCGCAGATCGAGAAGGTACCAGACGCAAACACCAGAGATCACCCTTTCACTTCTTTATAGGACAAATACTAAAGTATGCTAGGTCTTAAAGTGACAGCAGCCCAATAAACCTGCTGTGTCAGTCACTCTTTCACGTCTTTATGGGACAAATACTAAAGTACATTAGGTCTTAAAGTGACAGCAGTTGAATAATCATTAAAGCATTTTAAGCCATTCAAAAGCAAGTCAGCACGAAAGAGATGTCAATGCAGTACTCACGCTCTGTGACAGATTGTTTCTTTGTGCACACACACACACACACACACACACTCTCTCTCTCTCTCTCTCTCTCTCTCTCTCTCACACACACACACACACACACACACACACAACTGGTCAATGCAGTGAACCAACCCCGTGACATCAAATACTCTGGTACTGCAAGAAGGCGGCACCCATAAGCTATAACAAATGATATAGACATTTAAAAAATGAAAAAACAAATACATAATAACATGACTAAAGTTTTAACCCAGATTAAAATGAAAAAGTAAAATGTAAAAATAATATTAAACAATATTAATAAAAACAAAAAACATGAAATAAAAAATTACAAAATCACAATAACTTCAAATAAAATCAAAATGAAAAGGGAAAATATAATAAAAACTAATTCAAAATATACATTGAAATATATAAAAATATTTAAAAAAATATATATATACAAATATAATACGATTACTAAACATTTAACTAAGATTTAAATTAAAAACAGAAAATGGAAAAAAAACTAATACAAAATATGAATAAAACAAAAACATGAAATAAATATTAATAGAAACTAGATAGACAAAAACACACAATAAGAGATGACTAAAGCTTTAACTACATTTAAAATAAAATAAAAAAAACAAATTCAAAATATTAATAAATAATATAATATTTAAAGTATACTAAAATAACACTGGTTATTCCAGAAACAGTCTAAAATGTAACTCATCCCTCATTGAAAATAAAAGAATGTATATAGTTCATCATCTAAAACTAAACTAAAATGACTATTTGGATTTTAAACCTAACATTTTAAAGTAGAATATGTTCCTTTGAGCTTCATTAGAATTTTGTCTGGACATCTGGACATTTATGCCACTGACAGGGCCTGGTTTTCAAGCAGACGTACATATCTGAATGAATTAGAAAAGGAAAGGAAATCAACACGTGTCTGATTTGCTCTTCTGTGTGCAGCGCTCGTTCTGCAGCGTGATGGTGGAGGAGCTCAGGGTGTCTCTGAAATGCCAGCGACGGCGGAAACAGAAACCCCAGCCGCCCGCCATCGTCAAAACAGAGGAGGTGATTAACATGCATACCTTTAACGACAGGAGGCTCCCGGGGAAAGAGACCATGGCGTGACGCCTCTCCTGTGACTCGTCCAAATGACGGACACAAAGATGTTTCCTGTGGAAATCCGGATTCGTGAGCGATACTGAACTACATCCCTCACAGAGCACTCCATCACTTCTGCTCTCATTCACGTTGCTTTTCTCTGTTTTCCCTGTGAAAATTGGTCAATGTTTCAAACCCATCCGTTTTCCTCATATGCCGCCTTTATTGCTGCCTTCAAGAGTATTGTTCAGTTTCTCCATATTCTTCAATAAAGAGTCATGAACTTAACCAGCCCGCTCCACATGAATCACAACATTGCCAACTCTGATTTAAAAATGCATTTGTAATTGGGAGGAAAAAAACTTTTTTTGATGATTGAGCTATTCATCCCATCCCATCTTCTCAATACAATATAAAACAAATTCCATTTATTTGTAAGAAGTTATGTCTCGCTCTACAATTTCGGAACATTCTGGGAATGTTAGCATTGGCATGTTAGCAACCCGTCAAAATAAAAGTTTGGTTTAACTTGAAGAAATTGTGACAGAAATAAAGGCCTATTACTGTTGTGCACATTAACTATTTATAAAATGATTAAAACTTTAAAATAAGTTTTAAAATAATTTTAATACATTTTTTAAATAATAATCATCACGCTATTTATTCCATAATTTCATTTTGATAGTAAACCCTGTGTATTACCCCCCCCCCCAAAAAAAAGAGTTTGTTTGACTTTCAAATGATTAAAAGATAGATTAAATTAATATTTTATGCATTCATTTGATAACCAGAAAAACACAGAATTTATGAAAAAAAAATATTTCTTGCAGCTATTGTAAAAATAAATGTTAATTCGTTTTTATGCATTCAAATAATAAGACATGCTTAAACAGAATTTGGTAACAATAAAACAGAACATAAATCAAATAAAAAATAAACCTTTCTTAGGACCCTAAACATTTTCTTTTTGTTAAAATTGATGTTAAATTGCATGTTTGCAATTGCAGTTTCATTATTTTAATTAAGCATGCTTTCTGACTAATACGATTTAATTTAACCATTAAAAAGGATTCCATAAATATTTAAATGGAAAAAAACAGAATCCAGAAATAAAAATAACTCAGCATAGAACGCCTCTGCCATGTTGCCATCAAATAAAACAGTTGCCATGCCAACTTGCTACTCTAAGAGAACTTGCTTGCCCCGCCTCCGGAGCCTTCTGATTGGTCCACTGTTTTGGAACTGACATTAATTAGTGCACATTTTAACTTGACATTTCAGACGTTTCAGTTCATAATGTTAATCTGAACATTCAAAAGTAACACACACAAAGTATAAAAATGATGAAATGTTCCCTTGACGTTCATACAACCAAGAAGAAACGTTTTTAAAACATTTTTAAAACTGGACGATTTGAACATTCAGAAATAATGTTTTCATAACTTAACGGGAACGTTAGCAAAACGTTCTTAGAACATGTTTTTGTTAACTGAGAAATAGCCAATAGCGAACCTTATTTTTGTCATTCAAACACTAGCTAAATCTCACAGCAAATTCATATGAACTCACTTGTATTATTTTGTACGATTTCTGTAACGGTTAAGTTTAGGAGCGAAGGTAGGTGTGGTCCTTCGTACACATTCCTACGAATTTGCCACCTCGTAAAACATGTGTGAATTTTCAGAAATCGTATGAATTCGTACGAGCGAGGTACAAATTGCCATGAGATCAGGTTGGCTAAATCTGGAAAGCGGTGTCGTTTCCATTAGAAGAAAACAAAATGATGTGATCAAAGAAATTAATTATGATCAGTGCGAGCTTACAAAATAATTTATTTAATCCCAGAAAGTCAGACCGTCAAAAAAAATTATTATTCTCTTGATAATAATTATTCCAGCATAATTTTTTAATTGAAGGCAGCAATATATCTGCAAAAAAAAAATGTTTTCTTATTTATTTTTGTCTTGTTTTCTAGTATAAATATATATAATATAATATATATATATATATATATATATATATATATATATATATATATATATATATATATATATATATATATATATATATATATATATTTAATCAAGCTGAATTTACAAGTAAAATGGCTTAGGATATGAATTCTTGTTTTCTGGAAAGAAAAAAAAAATCAAAATTTAGTTTAACTCAAGTCCCAGTTAGTTTAACCCAGTATACGTACCAATGTTTTTAATATTTTTAATTTAATTTTTTTTAAGAAAACAAGTAGATAAATAGAGTGCAAGTCTAAAGAGGAAAGTTTATTTTTTTAAAGAATATAATTAGAATAGAGAGTGCTAAAGTTAGAGGGTCAAATAAAGATGGAAGAGATGTGTTTTAAGCCGATTCTTGAAGATGGCTAAGGACCCAGCTGCTCGGATTGAGTTGGGGAGGTCATTCCACCAGGAGGAACATTTAATTTAAAAGTCCGTAAAAGTGACTTTGTGCTTCTTTGGGATGAACAATCAAGCGACGTTCACTTGCAGAACGCAAGCTTCTAGAGGAACATAAGTCTGAAGTAACACATTTAGGTAAATGGGTGCAGAGCCAGTGGTAGTTTTGTAGGCAAACATCAATGCCTTGAATTTTATACGAGCAGCTATTGGAAGCCAGTGCAAATTGATAAACAGAGGTGTGACGTGTATTCTTTTCAGCTCATTAAAAGTTAATCTTGCTGCCGCGTTCTGGATTAATTGTAAAGGTTTGATAGAATTGGCTGGAAGACCTGCCAAGAGAGCATTGCAATAGTCCAGCCTGGACAGAACAAGAGCGTGAACAAGGAGTTGTGCAACATGTTCCCAAAGAAAGGGCTTGATCTTCTTGATGTTGAATAAAGCAAATCTGCAGGATCGGACAGTTTTAGCAATGTGGTCCAAGAAAGTCAGCTGATCATCAATCATAACTCCAAGGCTTCTAGCTGTTTTTGAAGGAGTTATGGTTGATGTGCCTAACTTGATGGTGAAATTGTGATGAAACGATGGGTTTGCTGGAATCACAAGCAGTTCTGTCTTGGCAAGGTTGAGTTGAAGGTGATGGTCCATCATCCAGGAAGAAATGTCTTTTAGACAAGCTGAGATGCGAGTAGCTACTGTCGGATCATCAGGATGGAATGAGATGTAGAGTTGAGTGTCATCAGCATAGCAGTGGTATGAAAAGCCATGTTTCTGAATGACAGAACCTAATGATGCCATGTAGACAGAGAAGAGAAGTGGTCCGAGAACTGAGCCCTGAGGCACCCCAGTAGTTAGATGTTAGATATTTCTTACCCACTGGCAGATATTTTTGCTTGTTTTAACTAATTTATGAAATTTGTTTTTTTTGTAAGCAAGACTTAATATATTACCTAACTTATTTTACTTGACAAGTAAAAGCATCGTGATTCTTTAGATATTTACACTAGAAAACAAGACAAAATTATTAAGAAAATCACTTTTTGCAGTGTAAACGCCATGAACTGATGTCCGTCGGTTGAAAGCCACGCTCCGTCCTGATCAACGACTCAAGCCAAAGTTCTGTCGTTTAGATAAACTTCAACTTTTCTAGAAACCTTTTTACTAGCATCCATTCCATCTGTCACAGGCAACTCATTCAACAGAGATTTATAACAAGAAAAAAAAAGCGAAGCGCAGTTTTTGTACAGACGATTTTTGTAGTAAATCTTTATATGGGCTTGTTCTCGATGGACAGACATGCATAAATGTGTGTCTAAAGCATCTAATGCCTGCTCAACACACATTTATGCACGTCTGTCCATTGAGAACAAGCAGCGTCTCCAGAAACCACCTCTACTTGATCTGTTTCAGTGTGCTGATGTCTGTGTTTTATCTGAAGGCAAGTTTCTGTATAATACTGTACTGAGCAAACGCTAGGATTTCTCCAGATCGGCTTCAATCTACAGAGACCTTTGGAAAAAAACATGGGTGGAGAACTGTTCAAGCTCATCTTGTAATAAAAAAAAAAATTATACTGTGTGTAATGTGTAGTGTTGCTTCATTTGCAAGTTTTCTTCTGCGTTTATGGCAGACTGTAAATTCTTTTCATGTTAAGTTATTCATGTTCAGTTAGACTGTCTGTTGCTTTAAGTCCATATAAAATGGAATTTACAGCCCATGATGGTGAACAAAAACGATCAAACTTTTGTTAGTTTTTGCTTAAAACGAGCAAAAATATCTGCCAATGACAGATATCAATCAAAGGCTAAACAAGATTATTTTTCTTGCCCCATTGGCAGATATATTTGCTGGTTTTAAGCAAACGCTAACAACATTTTGATACCTTTTTTCAGAAAACAAGAATTTATATCTTAAGCCACTTTAGTTACCAAATAAATGCTCCTTGATTCAAGAATTTGTGTACTTCTACTAGAAAACATGGCAAAAATACTTACCAAAAATTTTTTTTTGCAGTGCACTTTTGCTTCATGAAGCTTCAAAATTCTTGTGAAACATTTGTTTTTGAAACAGTGGTTCGGAGCATGTACCAAACTGCCAAAGTCACATGATTTCAGTAAACAAGGCTTCGTTAGCCTGTCATAACTGTTTTAAAATGTTTCAAAATTAAGGGACAAGCTCTCCATAAAACACACAAAACCAGCACTGCAAATAAATAATAATGAATAATAATTAAAAAAAACATTATGCAGCTACTTCATATGAAATGTTTTTATTTTTATTTATTTTTTTAATTATTATTTTTAATGTAGTATACTTTCAAGAAAGCATTTGCAATGGGTTTGTAAAAGCTGTTTTTATGCATGTTTTGGTCTGAGTTTTTGTTGCATATTCTTGAATATGGATATTTTTCGTACAAAAACACATCGATTCGCTACAGGAGGCCTTTGTTCATCCCCCGGAGCCATGCGGGGAACTTTTTAATATAGATGGGCACTTTTTATTTCACTTCTTTTGGATTGATGCATTGCAACTCCAGCTGAGTTCCATTAAACAGCTTGAAAGATCAAAGACATTTTGATTTGGCAAGAATCCACAGATGCAAATATTAAGACTCCAGACTTATCGCTTTTGTTTTCAGGAAAGAATTTTGATTGATCCAGTTGTCTAAGAACTTAAATTTCAAAACTAAAAAAAAAATAAAAAACTTTGTAACTCTTTTCCTATCTTTTTTTTTAAGTGTAAACATCTACCTTTTCTTCATTATTTGCTTTTATTTTATTTGTTGTCCCACCTTAAATACTATAGTGTTTTGAGCCATATTCTAGTATTTACAATCCTTTGTTAATGAATGATGCAGCACACTGTAGTATTGACTAAAGTAAGTGAACTGTGATAAATACTGTTGTATACTTTAGTTTTTACTACAGTAAACTGTAACGTATTGTAGTATAATACACGCTATAGTTGTAGAAAACTTAGTACAGTATTGGGTAAAGTCATTTTTTTGTATTACTATATTTGTTATTTTACCAACTATAGAATTACCATAACAAATTAATTCAAGGGCTTTACGGTTCAAAATCACTGTAGTATTTGCTAAAAAAAAAAAAAATAATTTCTATAATTTATGTTGATGGTTGTATTACTTTTTGTATACTATTTATGAGCATTTAAAAAAGCAATGTATGCGGAACTTCCTTGTCAATAAACGGCCGCGGTCAGCTGATGCTGCGTCACGTGACACGAACGCGGTCATATGACCGTCTGTGTTAACAACACACACACACACACCCACCTATCCATTGTCTCTCTCTCTCTCTCTCTCTCTCTCTCACACACACACACACACACACACACACACGCACACAGAGCTGTGTTCAGAACCGAGCCGCTCACATCTGATACAGAAACCGAGGGAAGATCCAACATCCGGATCCGGTGAGTAACGCTCGATATAAATCACACACACTCATTCATTCAAGTTTTCTGCTAAGTTTCATACAACTATAACTATAAAACACGGAGATTTATTCAGTTATCATTTACACGCTGCAAACAGAGATCCGTGTTGGATTCTATCAGGAAGTGAGTCTAACAGGAAGTCAGAGTCACTCCTACTCATGTTATATGTGTGTAATTAGATTTTTTTTTAAATATAATTTTTACTCTTTACATAAAAAGAGTGTTATTAAATATGATATTGAGTGTGTGTCCTGTGATCTGTGAGGATGTGTGTGTGTGATCTGTGAGTGTGTGTGTGTGTGTGTGTGTGTGTGTGTGTGTGTGAGAGAGTGTGTCAGGTGACTGTCAGGTGTGTTCTTCACGACAGATATTAAACTCAAAAATATTAATGATCAGATTCCAAAAATGTGTAATTAGATTAGGAATTAGAAATATAAGATTAAATTGCATTTTTTAAATACTCATATTCAGATTAGAGTTGCTTGTTTGTTGCTTACATGATAACATATTCACATAAAAACAATGCATTATTATTATTTTTATCTTTTGAGTAAATTAAACCATTGCAATATTTCTTTTTTTTTTAAAGTGTTGTGATTAATTGGTTATTTTAAAATGATTTGTTTTAAATATGACATTATTATGTTTTAGTTAAACTCTCAAGCCCCTCAATGTAATGTTTAATGCACTTTATATTGTTAACAACAACAACTGGAATATATTTTACATTTAATCCTTTAGCAGAGGCTTTTATCCAAAGCGAATTACAAATGAAATCAATCAGCATCAAGAAAAGAGCAATTTTACTTGTATGTTTTTTAGTTTTAATTTGTCTTTAATTTTATCATAAAAAAATAAAACAGAATAGAATATAAAAAGATTAGAGAAGCTAGTGTTAGGTTTTTTTTATGAAAACAAGCAGTTAGTAAAAGACTAGCGTGCATGCCTAAAAGGGAGTTTATTAAAAGTATAATTTTCGTAATTGAAGCTCATTGTAGAGAGTTGACGTACTGAAAACTTCCTGTCAAAGTTAGATTGTGTTTCTTGTCTGGCCTCATCTGCTCACAGTATTCCCCTGGGAATGCATTTATAATAACTATTATAATAATATTAATGATGATGATGACACTGTGTTTCAGAAATGCAGCGCTCAGTAGTTATTTTTGTCCTGGCGTTCTCCGCGGCCGCCTGGGCTCTGGATAACGGGCTGATGAGGACCCCGCCGATGGGATGGTTAGCCTGGGAACGTTTCCGCTGTGACACCGACTGTCTGAACGACCCCGACAACTGCATCAGGTTCATCAGTTAAAGATAATTTACCGCTGAGGTCAAAAGAGCCGTTAGGCTGATTTGAAGATCAGGATAAATTTAACTTATTTTGTCTTCTGTGAAACATGCAAGTATATTCTGTAGCCTCTGAAGGGCAGTACTAAATGAAAAAAACATTTATATTTAGGCGAAGTAAGAATAATGTACACATCTCCATTCTGTTCAAAAGTTTTCACGCCCCAGCTCTTAATGCATGGTTTCTCCTTCTGGAGCATCAGTGAGGGTTTGAATCTTCTGTAATAGTTGTGTTTGAGTCTCTCAGTTGTCCTCAGTGTGAAAAGATGGATCTCAGAATCATACAGTCACTGCTGGAAAGAGTTCAAATACACAAAAATGCTTGAAAACCAAATCATTTGTGGGATCTGGGGGATTTTTCGGAAGAACAGCAGACAGTTTAACTGTTCAGAATGAACAAGAGACTCGTGAACAACTATCACTGAACACAAAACCACACAGCTGTGGATCATTCAGCTAATAACACAGTGTTAAGAGTCAAGGGGGTGAAAACTTTTGAACGACTTCATTTTTATAACTTCAACTCTTATTTTCTCTTGTGGACTCTATGTACACATCTTATCTTAGTCAAGTCAAGACTAAATAAACAATAATCCTCTTATTTTGGTTTTTAATTATTATTACTGTTTGGGTAAAAAAATTTAATTAACCTTGAATTAAAATATTTAGTTTTTTTTTTATATATAATTTTATTATGTGCTTGTTTTACAATTATTTAGGTAATATAATTTAATTAGTTTTTTTTTTTTTTTTTAGTTTTTCTTTCCAGTTTCCAGTATGTGGTCATCTAATATTTTAGAGAAAAGGATAATTTGGCCCCTTGGCTATTAATGACCTATGACATGTTCATGTTAAATAGTTTAATTTTAGTTAACGCTACTGCGGTATGTTTGGCTCAGTGAGCATCTGTTCATGGAGATGGCGGACAGACTGTCGGAGGACGGCTGGAGAGAGCTGGGATACGTCTACATCAACATCGACGACTGCTGGTCCTCAATGCAGAGAGACAGTCAGGGCCGACTGCAGGCCGACCCCAAGAGGTGCTGACCCCTGACCCCAGGGAGTCTGAATGTGCTCCAGCTTCACCTAGGGCCCTATGATTTCTGCGATGTGGAATATCACGGAATTTGCTAAACTTTATATGAATGAATCAAAAGTAGATCATTACACTTTAATCAAATTGTGATATGGAGAAGTATCTGTGAATATTAAACTGTTAATTCATCGCCCCCCTGCTTTCCAAGATATCTGCTGTCAAAAAAACAACAACATCGGTCAATCACTACTAAAATTATTAAAATTAATTTTTAAGGAATAGTCATTTCTTTCATGTTTTGATTAAAAAAAATAAAGTTTAATTTTCAGTAACTAAAAGATAAGTGAAAAATAATGTTTTATGCAATTGTAATTTTCAACCAGAAAACTACACAACATTTCAAAAGGCTTTTTTAAGAATAAATTTGAATTATAATTAGGTTTTTTTTTATTCAAATAGTTCAACATGCTAAAACAAAGAATTTGGAAACAATAAAACATGAGGGAAAAATAAAACATTTCATAGGGCTCTTAACATGTAATTTTTGTAAAACTTTTAATAAATTGATGTGAAATTGTATAAGTTTCATGATTTTAATTCATTAGACATGGTTTTTAATTAGTAATTTTTAATTTAACCATTATAAAGGAGTAAAGAAAAATCAAAACGGAAAAAAACTGAATCCAGAAAATTTGTAAACAAATAAAATGGAATTTGGAAAAAAAACAATTCATAGGGCCCGAAACATGTAATTTTTGTTAAACTTTTAACAAATTGATGTGAAATTGCGTGTTTCGTGGTTTTAAATTAATTAGACATGCTTTTTAATTAATATGATTTAATTTACTCATTAAAAAGGAGTAAAGAAAAATTAAAAAGGGAAAAACGGAATCCAGAAAAATTTACGGAATAAAAATGGAATTTGGGAAGAAAATAAAATGAAATTTGGGGGGAGATAAAATTGATTTTGGTAAAAATAAATTGGAATTTGGGAAAAAATAAAACGGAATTTGGGAAAAAAATTAAATGGAATTTGGGTAAAAAAATAAATCAAAATTTGGGTAAAGAATAAAATGGAATTTGGGAAAAATAAAACGAAATATGGGGAAAAAATAAAACAGAATTTGGGATAAAAAAAAAATTGGGGGGAAAATTGAATGGAATTTGGAGAAAGAATAAAATGCAATTTGGGAAAAATAAAACGGAATTTGGGGGGAAAATAAAATGGAATTTGGAAAATAAAACAACTTTAATTTCTTATTCTATTATCCTATGCACCTGATGTTTCTCCTGCAGGTTTCCGCGAGGCATCGCTCATCTGGCGCAGTACGTTCACGACCGCGGTCTGAAGCTGGGCATCTACGGAGACATGGGCACTCACACCTGCGGTGGATATCCAGGAACCACGCTGGACAAGATCCAGACGGACGCGCAGACCTTTGCTGACTGGGGCGTCGACATGCTGAAGCTGGACGGATGCTACTCCAACTCATCCTACCAGGAACAAGGTCAGACGCTTTAACATCATCACAGTTCAGTCACAGAGACACAGGGTTAAAATCACATTTAACAACAAATAATAATACTCTATATCCATACAGAACACCTAATAAATCATGTGTCTCAGACTCTTTAACACTCAAATCATGTTTCATAAAACATATACATTTGTACTGAAATTGGTTCATGTACTAATATATCACTATTTTTCCTATTCTCCGTCAAATTAAAATAAATGAAAGACAAGTCCAAAAACAATATAGTAAATATATTATAAAATAAATATAAAATAGTAAATATTTTATTCTACATTATTTATATTGTACATTTTCATTTTATACTTTATTTATATTTTTATTTAATTCTATATATGATATTTTGAAACGCATATGCTTTAGTACTTCCAGCTGCTCCCTTAAACAGATCAAATGTGCATCTCACAATCATCTACAACTTATTACAACATAAACAATTATAGAACAAACATAAATATGTCCTCATGTATATTCAGCAGTAGATCATAAGCAGTCTGTTGGTAGCATTGATTGCTTAATAATAACATTAGGTCAGATCATGATTAAGACTTTTATTCATTATCTTCTGTGATTAATTAAATCCAGGTTACCCGATGATGTCAAAGGCCCTGAACGCTACGGGCCGCCCCATTGCCTACTCCTGCAGCTGGCCCGCCTATCAGGGTGGCCTCCCGCCAAAAGTGAGTAGAAAACAGGAAGTGGAAGTGATGTAGAGCTGCACGATTCTGGATAAATTGAGAATCGCGATTTTTTTTTTATTTTTTACTTTTTTTTTGTTTTTGTCTCAAATCATGACTCTCTCACAATTCTGAACTAAAAATAATGTGTGACGAAATATTACTGCTGCAGTCTATTTAAAAGTGTTTAATAAATTATTTTTTTACAGGCACTTGTCGGAGAGAATTTATTTGACAAACGTTATTTAAAGCACCAATACTTTCAAAAGACGATTTTCTCTATTTTGATCGTTATCGTTGACATTAGGGTTTCTATCCAAACTATAAACTTTCCTCCCAGTATTTCTGTGATAATATGAATGCCTGTAAAGCCCCGTTCACACCGAGAACGATAACTATACAGATAACGATATTAGCGTCCACAGCAGTAAACGATACCGTCTGTTTATTCTAAGTGCACGCTCGTCTGCAGCTTTAAATCCTCGAGCTCGTTTCAGCAGGATTGATTCTGATTGGCTGTCAATGTTTTTATCGTTCATTAGCTGAAATCTTTTTTGTCTGAAAGTGATTCCAATATCGTTTATCGTTTATCGTTTATCGGTGCCTTTATCGTTATAGCTGTGGTGTGGACTCTGCTATACATTTATATTGAGAATGTTTTTTAGAACTATATCTTTATCGTTATCTTTAAAGTTATTGTCCTTGATGTGAACGCGCCTAAAGAAAGTAATAATACTTTATAGTATATAGTATTATATTGTAGTATTATTATAGTATTTACCTGTTTTGGCTCTGAACATGGTAAGACTTTTTCAAAGATTTACAGACTAATCGTGGTCATTTAGGAATGAGTGGGTATTTAAATCGAGATTGCGAACAATTAATAGTGCAACTCTAAATGTAACGTAATGTAGCAACATGCTAGTCACTTGTTAATCATGCTAACAACGTGCTAGTAATATACTAATCATGCTAGAAGCATTCTAGCAACATGCTAACAACAAAATAATTACAGATCATGCTAGAAACATGATTAGCAACATGTGACTGCATGCTAATCGTGTTAGCAACATGCTAATCATGGTAAATATGTTGATCATGCTAACCTAAATGTTAGCAACATGTTAATTACATGTTAGTAATCCTAGAAATCATGCTAGAAATATGATGGGCAACATGCTAGCAACATGCTAACTTAATGCTAATCATGCTAGCAACATGCTAATCATCTAATCTATCTAACATTTACAGCTGCTGTAAACTTTCAGGCCAGGCTTTCAAGCCAACCTAAAGTTTGTTTTGAACTTTTAGTCTAGTTGTCCATTCGAGCTGTGTTTGTTGCGTCTCAGGTGAACTACACGCTGCTGGGTCAGATCTGTAACCTGTGGAGGAACTATGATGATATCCAGGACTCATGGAAAAGTGTGCTGAGCATCGTCGACTGGTTCTTTGATAATCAGGACGTCCTGCAGCCAGCAGCTGGACCGGGTCAGTGGAACGACCCCGACATGGTGAGCGCATTCAAACACAGTACTCTAGATGGCGCAGTCCAATAGATCTAACTCAATTTGACCTAATGACATCATTATCAACACATGACACAGCTGATTGGTTCTCTCCTGTATCAATAGCCAATGAGCTCGCTGCTCAACATTACAAAATATGTCTAGTCCTTGTTGTAGCAGTGCAGCTACCTCCACAAATTCAAAAGTAAATGACCCAAATTTGATTATTCACTGAGGATCTCTAGTGTTTTAATCATGATTTCCTCCTCAGCTGATCATTGGAGACTTCGGCCTCAGCATGGACCAATCGCGTGCTCAGATGGCTCTGTGGGCGATCATGGCCGCGCCCCTCTTCATGTCTAACGATCTGCGTACGATCAGCAGCGGCGCTCGCGCAATCCTGCAGAATAAAATCGCCATCGGCATCAATCAGGACCGCTTGGGCATCCAGGGCAGACGCCTGATCAAAGTGAGACGGCTTTCAGTCTTTTAAACCAACAAATATAATCGTCTCTATCCTTAAATAAAAATAAAAAGAACAATTTATATAGTAAAACTTTTTTTATGAGTTGCGCTTGTTACTATATTACCATCTTTTTAGGATTAGCTACTGGATTATTTATTGATTTAAATAATATTGTAGTCAGTTTGTCATCAGTTTATTCAAATTTTGTTAATATTTTGTTAATGCATTAAACTGACAGCCCTGATTATTTCACATTATTATATTTGTTTTTAATCACTTTAGTAGCTGTTAGGATTATATACTGTATTAAGTAATTTTAATTATTTCTATTTTTAATTAATTTATTTTAGTATTTTTATTAGTAAAATGTATTTCCAGTAATGTTTTCATGATTTTTTGTTATTATTTAATACATTAATCTTTTTATAATTGTATTAACTGACTGATCGTAGGCTGCTGATTAGTTTAGTGTCATTGGTGTGTTTTTGTGGCACTGGTTCTGTCAGGAGAAGAGCGGGATCGAGGTGTTCTGGCGGCCGCTGGCTAAAGGATCCAGCGCTCTGGTGTTCCTCAGCAGGAGATCTGATATGCCTTATCGCTACAAGACGTCTCTGAAGGAGCTGAGCTACAAGACTGGAGTGTATGAGGTGAGCTCCAGCATCAGCATCAGCATCAGCTCTGATCAGCGCAGGTGATTCATGCACGTCTCTTTCTCTCTCTCAGGTGTACGACGTGTTTTCGGAGCAGCTCTTGCCTCAGATGAAGGACAGCACTGAGTTTGTTGTGTCCATCAATCCATCCGGTGCGGTCATGTGGTACGTCAATCCTGTAGCCGAGTGGTGGAAGGAGGCGGAGCCTGGGCGGTTCAGCGAGAAGCTGATTGGGCCAAAGTTCCATCAGCATGATAATGAGGTCGACGCCCCTCTAGTGCTTTAAGCTCCGCCCATCAGGAACGAGCGACACACTCAGGAATATCACTTGATTTCCTCTTTAAATGTTTTCTTGTGTGATTTTTTTTTTTTAAAGGTCTGTTTTTACCGAATGACGTTTAAGTTTTGAATGAATTGAATTTTTTCAAATTTTCGCTAATTTGTGCACATTCAAGTTTTAAGTCATTTTAGTACGTATAAAGCAAGATGTTCAAATTATGATGCTTTTGTTGAGGTGTATGTATGTATGAGAGTGTAAGAGCATATAAATTGTCAGTGTTATCAATTTTGGTCCTGAACTAGGTTAGAAGCGCATTAAAAATAACAATACATTTTCATATTAATAAGATCATTTACACTGTTCCAAATTTCCCTAAGAAATCTTTTAAAATGAGTTTGTCAACAGTTTCTGAACATACCTAATGACATCTATTCTTGTAAATGAGTTGCCTCTATGATGATTTACTTATTTTGTGTTATTTTGTCAATACACCTGATTTTATAACTTTGGCTGTCACTTTTAATGCAATAAAATCAAATAAATTGTTGTAAAAGCCACTGCTGTATAGACTAGATTCATGTTTCTGACCAACACACCTTTATAGTACACATTACAAATACACATTTAAAGTAAAAAATAAACTGTAACAGCGACACCTGCTGGACAAAAGCTGTCAATACAACGAGAACACACACACACACACACACATATATATATATATACACCGATATATTAAAGGTCAGTGATAATGACACCTTTTACAGAGAAATAGAAAATGTTTTCTTGAACGTGAAATCCATCCATTTGAATCAAATCATTAAATATGAAGCGTGTGTGTCATTAATTAAATTGTGGTGCTTGTTTCATGTATTTTATGAGACACACGTGTTTGTCATTAAAGGGATGGTTTCACCCAGAAATTAAAATGAACCCACTACCCTCAAGGGCAAGACATCCTAGATGTATAGGACATTATTCTTTCAGAAGAATCCAATCTGAGTTATATTAAAACTTTTCCTGGCTCTTCCAAGTTTTATAATGGCTTTGTGCTCCAGGGTCACATGTTGTACTGTATGGTTATAGACCGGTTCATCAAAGCAATAGCCCTCTGGCGGTGAAACAGCCCTATGACGTCACGAAGCATCGTTTGCTAAAGTAACGGGATTTGTCGATACCGAATCACTGATTCAAAACAACAGATTCAAAGTTTGTACCATCATGCAGCAGTTTCGTACCATCGTGCAGCATCGATTAACCATTTCTCGCAGTTTAAACTAAAGTCTAGATAGAAGGTACCCACTCCGTGCTTCGAAACTGTTGCGAATCATTTGCTTCGAACCAACGTTTTTGAGTGTGTATAGAATTTGCAAAGTCACGTAATTAGTTTCTAAATTTTAGTGATGGGGCGATGATGAATCACAGCGCTGTGTTTGTTTTTTACCTGATCTCGAATTATTTTTATAAAATTGTTGACATTTTTAATTTGAATCATTTGTGCAATTCAAAGGAAGACACATTCTAGTATCTTACTGCTAAATAAACAAAATAAGCACTGCAAATTAATAAACAAACAGATATTATACTGACACTTATTATTGCGTTTAATTATACTTTCAATAAAACATATGCAATGGGTTTGTAAAAGCTGTTATTGTTGCATGATTTACAGTTTTGACCAGCAGGCGTCACCAGCGCGTGGCGTTTCGAGTGATTCGAAACAGTGAATCATTCTGCAAAATTGTTCAGTTGATTCAAAGCTTCGAAAAGATTCATTTTTCCCATTAACTGCTTGCTTGCAGGTATGTTGTTTCCTAAACCTAAAGCGCATTTCATATGGTTTTACCATAATATTTAATAAAGTTCTGAACTCAAAATAACGTGTTTTAAAAATGGACACTCCCGCCCAAATCACGCGTCATCCGACTAATCAAACAAACAATGGCTGTCTGGAACACTCATACTAATTTTTTAATTACTACACTAAAACGGTGCAAACTATTATGACTCCCACAGCTATAACGTTCACGTTGACACTCACCTTGAAGTCGCTAACCTGCTTCATTCTCGGAAACGCGCATGCGCGACCTGCCGCCATCTTTGGTCACGTGCGCTCACGTCCACATCAGCTCGAGCCAGTAAAATAGTCATGCTCTATTATTACTTCATTTGCTGTAACATAACGACTTTTTTGGATGCTGGATTTATGAGAGTTTATTTAAAGATGTGATTCAATCATCACAGTCATTCTTGATTTAATAAAGTTTAAATATTTGTAATGGAAACAAGAAAAAAGTACTGATGAACATAATTTCTTGTGCAGTTTGAGCCTTTTTGCATCAAATTATTGGAAAAGATTCACACAGCAGACATGCAAGAAGAGGAACAGCAGACTGTTTGAAGTCCACATGGACTGAGGTCTACAGACGTCATTTATTCATCACACAAAACGACTCATTTCCAGCTCAATAGAATACGTACTCAAATGTTTATTTTTTCCCAAATGAACACACATTAAACTGTGGATTGCTCGGCTACTTGAAGTCACACGATTCACAAGAATGGCACCAAAAGACAAACGAATTCTGACATGAATGAAAGAAAACCCATCAAGTGAAGCCCGTTCTGGAGAGAGAGTTTCAATCAGTTCATTGAAAACACAATACAGAGTTTCTTTAGTTTCAGTATTTACAGCTCGACGCTTGGTTGATATGACATCTCTGCATCTGTAAAGACATTTGTAAACTCACTGGTGTCTGGCGGAACAGGCAAACGTGAAACGTACACTCTTGAGCTCTAAACCTAAAGATTAGACTAATCTCGCGTCTGTCATTTTGCAGCATGCATCGTTCAGCGAACACAACGGAGTCAGTGTCAGATTCAGCAGCAGCGAGCGATTCGGTCTGAACTGTGCAAAAACCCCGCTCCAGTGAACATCCAGACGCTTGCAGATGAAGCCCAGCTTTAGCAGAAATCACAGAAGCGCAGCCTCTCTACACACAGCAACACATACGATCTTCTGCATCTGTCCTTTACACCCAGAGCAGATGGTCAGTGTGTGGCAGTGATCAAAGGCCGTCAGGTTCGAACCGTGTTTACATGTGCATGCCAACAGGAGGATCCGGTTCTGCATTCTCCTCTGGAGACATAGAAACTAACACTAGTACAGACAGAGTGCGATATAAACTCACGAAACACACTTTACACGCATCCAGATGCTCCTGAGATTCACACACTACAGACGAGATGCGGACGGAGGCGGCGTGGGTCCGGTGCTGCGGCGTTCTCCTGCGATCTGCAGAGACGGGAGAACACGCAGCTCGTTTAAGGCATCGGATTGGTTCCGTCGTTCGTCCGCTAAATAAGAGCTTGTATGGGAGTAAATGAGTGAAGGGTTCTGCTCCGCGGCCGCCGCTCGGTTGGGATCTGGTGTTGATGAAGCACGTCTGTCAACACTGATGTGAGGAGCGTCGGACCTGGAGGAAAACAGAGCGGACACTAAAACCAGAATCAGCATATGTGTTCCTTGACAGATGATATTAAATGAAATATTATAGATAGGTGTATTAAATATTAAGATAGAAATATTAAAAAGATATATAAAACAAATTCCCAGCTAGATGCCCAGGCATCATTTTTCATTTTCATTTATTTAAATTGATGCACTAAAATAACACACTAAAACTGAAATAAAAGAAGAGCATCCATCCATCCACCGACTCATTTATCCTTCCATCCATCCATCCATCCATCATCCATCCATCATCTATCCATCATCCATCCATCCACCGACCCATCTATCCCTCCATCCATCCATCTATCCACTGACCCATCCATCCATCTATCCACCGACCCATCCGTCCATCCACTGACCCATCTATCCCTCCATCCATCCATCCATTCATCCATTCATCCATCCATCATCCATCTATCCTTCCATATATCCCTCATCCCTCCATCCATCCATCATCCATCCATCCATCCATCCACCAACCCATCTATCCTTCCATCCATCATCCATTCATCCACCGACCCATCTATCCCTCATCACTCCATTCATCCATCCATCTATCTATCCCTCATCCATCCACCGACCCATCTATCCTTCCATCCATCCATATATCTATCCACAGATCCATCCATCCATCCATCATCCATCCATCCATCCATCCATCCACTGACCCATCTATCCCTCCATCCATCCATCATCCATCCATCCAACCACTGACCCATCTATCCCTCCATCCATCCATCCATCCATCATCCATCCATCCATCCATCCATCCATCCACTGACCCATCTATCCCTCCATCCATCCATCCATCCATCATCCATCCATCCACTGACCCATCTATCCCTCCATCCATCCATCCATCCATCCATCCATCCATCCATCAATCATTCATCCATCATCCATCCATTCACCGACCCATCTATCCATTCATCCATCATCCGTCCATCCATCTCTCCCAGACCCATCTATCCCTCCATCCATCCATCCATCCATCATTCATCCATCATCCATCCATCCATCCATCCATCATCCATCCATCCATCCATCCACTGACCCATCTATCCCTCCCTCCATCCATCCATCATTCATCCATCATCCATCCATTCACCGACCCATCTATCCATCCATCCATTATTCATCCATCCATCCACCCTAACACCCACCCCTCTATCTATCCATCCATCCATCCATTTGTATATATTATTCATATTCATATTAATTTTGAGGTCTCACTTCATTAGGACTTGCTGACATTCTCGTAGATGACGTCGCTTGTGTGCGTCTGCTGCTTCTTCTTTTTCCACATAAGTAGGACACACTGATGGATGAATACGTACTGCTCCTGCACACACACACACACACACTGAGTTTAAAAGTCTAAATAATTTTTTATCCAGTGGTGCAAACAAGCTTCCATAGATTCATCTAAATCTTCTTAAAAGAGAAAACAGAGTTAAGACATTGCAAGCAGCTGTAAGAATGTTCTCAAGTGAAATTCTCAAAGTTCTTAAATATTTTCTTGTGAACATTTATTTGACTAGTCACTGATTTACTGAAAAACACTGAAAAAAAACACATTAAGTTGCATTAATGTTATATTGTTATGTTTAATTACAACAATTAACTTGAAACAACCTAAAAAATCAATTTAAATATCACCCATTTGAGGACTTGGGACACTTTGGACATTATTCTAACTTTAAGAGCCTATTTACAATCATTTTCAAAAAGATTCTTTGAAAGAATTTAAATTCTTATTCAGTTTTGTTTTAAGAACAATCTTAAGACAAACAGAAGAGTATTCATAAGACATATGTTGTATTTGGGAATATAAAATATTCTTAACATTTTTCTAGAATAAATTTGATTCAGTTTCTGGTTCAGGTTCGGTTTCTGGATCTGATTCGGCTTCTGGTTCAGTTTCTGGTTCAGATTCAGTGTTTGGTTCTGAATCTGATTTGGTTTCTGTTTCTGGTTCAGATTCAGTGTTTGGTTTTGGATCTGATTCGTATTCAAGTTACGGTTCAGATTCAGTGTTTAGTTCTGGATCCGATTTGGTTTCTGGTTCTGGTCCAGATTCAATGTTTGGTTCGGGATCTGATTCAGTTTCTGGTTCTGGTTCAGATTCAGTGTTTGTTTCTGGATTTGATTCGGTTTCTATTTCTGGTTCAGTGTTTGGTTTTGGATCTGATTCGTATTCAAGTTACGGTTCAGATTCAGTGTTTAGTTCTGGATCCGATTTGGTTTCTGGTTTTGGTCCAGATTCAATGTTTGGTTCGGGATCTGATTCAGTTTCTGGTTCTGGTTCAGATTCAGTGTTTGTTTCTGGATCTGATTCGGCTTCTGGTTCAGTTTCTGGTTCAGATTCAGTGTTTGGTTCTGAATCTGATTTGGTTTCTGTTTCTGGTTCAGATTCAGTGTTTGGTTCTGGATTTGATTTGGTTTCTGGTTCAGGTTCAGTGTTTGGTTCTGAATCTGATTTGGTTTCTGTTTCTGGTTCAGATTCAGTGTTTGGTTTTGGATCTGATTCGTATTCAAGTTACGGTTCAGATTCAGTGTTTAGTTCTGGATCCGATTTGGTTTCTGGTTCTGGTCCAGATTCAATGTTTGGTTCGGGATCTGATTCAGTTTTTTGGTTCTGGTTCAGATTCAGTGTTTGTTTCTGGATTTGATTCGGTTTCTATTTCTGGTTCAGTGTTTGGTTTTGGATCTGATTCGTATTCTAGTTACGGTTCAGATTCAGTGTTTAGTTCTGGATCCGATTTGGTTTCTGGTTCTGGTCCAGATTCAATGTTTGGTTCGGGATCTGATTCAGTTTCTGGTTCTGGTTCAGATTCAGTGTTTGTTTCTGGATTTGATTCGGTTTCTATTTCTGGTTCAGTGTTTGGTTTTGGATCTGATTCGTATTCAAGTTACGGTTCAGATTCAGTGTTTAGTTCTGGATCCGATTTGGTTTCTGGTTTTGGTCCAGATTCAATGTTTGGTTCGGGATCTGATTCAGTTTCTGGTTCTGGTTCAGATTCAGTGTTTGTTTCTGGATTTGATTCGGTTTCTGTTTCTGGTTCAGTGTTTGGTACTAGATCTGATTCAGTTTCTAGTTTAGATAGAGTGTTTGGTTCTGGTTTTGATTTGGGATCTGGTTCGGGTTCAGTGTTTGGTTCTGGCTTTGATCAAGGTTCTGGTTCTGGTTCAGTGTTCGGTTCTGGATCTGATTTGGTTTCTGGTTCCGGTTCTGTACCTCAGTTTGGACCATGGAGAGCCGGTGTGAGCGCATGTCTGACACCAGTCCCAAGACGTCCACATACTCATGTTCCTGAATGTGCTGCATCAACCGGTCCAGAGCGATGAAGGTGCCGGTGCGACCCACTCCAGCACTAACACACACAGACACACACATACACACTCATCAGTGTTTGTTCCATTATACTTTGTCAGTAACACTGGTGAAGGGTGGAAGAAAAACCACAAGCAGGAATCAATAAGACGACCGTGAGCCGCAGTGATTCCAGTCTGTGCAACTCAGTGGTTCTCAAACTTTTTGATCGCACCCCCTTTAAACCTATAAAAATCTGGCACCACCTCCCCGGAATTCCCTTCCTACCTGAGCCTATCAAATAAGCTCAATAAACAGTTTTAGATTTTTTTTTTATTTAAAAACCTGCATCACTTGAAACATTAAAATAATAACATACAGACAATAACAATTTTCTCTAATTTTTAGTGGGTTTCATGTTGTCTGCTGCCAGTGTTTTAAGGCATAGGAAATGACTTTCCTCCTCACCAAGGACATTAAACACAGTGTCTACATGTTAGCGGAGTGTATGATTGCGATGACTGGAGATTTTCTCTTAATAATAGATTACATTTTCCATTTGTTTCTCGGCAAACCCTACTGTATGCCCTCAGAACACTTGGAATATGGAACGAGTTGCATGGAATAATTTTTATGACATTTGAATCCTTTTTGTAAAAAGATTAAAGAAGTTTACAATTCATTAAATGAACAAGAGCAAGCATTTTTTACATTGTCTTCTCTTGTGATCCAAAAAAATAGTTGACAAATCAGGTTGACCAATTATTTACTTAAGTTGTGAAGGGGTAAATAAATGTATAACCTATGAGAGAGAGAGAGAGAGAGAGAGAGAGAGAGATAAAGAGCATATACTGTAGTTGTGTTGGGGCCCATACCTGAATTTTGCTTAGGGCCCCAAAATCACTAAGTCCGCCCCCCATTTTGAGAACCACTGGTGTAGCTGGAGTGACTCCTGTACCACAGACTCTCACATCAGCACCGGAGTCTCACCTGCAGTGGACCACGATGGGCCCTTTGGTCCTGTTGACCTGCTGCCGTACGATCTGAACGAACTGTAAGATGCTCTCGATGGCGTTGACTGTCGGAACGCCGTGATCTGGCCACGAGGTGTAGTTAAAGTGCAGAACGTCTTGAGTTTCATCAGCCTGCAGAAGCCAGAAATACACAGAACATCAGACAGGAACAACACCAGCGTACTGACAACTCTCTTCACAACATCTATTTATATATCCATTTGTATCTAAACATCACCCATCCACCCCTCCATCATCCATCCACCTATATATCATTCATGCACCCACACACCCATCCATGCATTTATCATCCATCCACCCATTCCTTAATTTATCCACCCATCTACCCACCCATCTATCATCCATCCACCCACCCCTCAATCATCCATCCACCTATCTATCATTCATGCATCCATCCATTTATCCATCCACCCACCCATCATCCATCTATCCACCATACATCCATCCACCCCTCCTCCATCAGCCATCTATCCACTCATCAATCCATTCACCTATCTATCATTCATCCCTCCGTTCATTCATCCACCCACCTACCCATCAATCCATTTATCCAGTATCCACCCACCCACCCATCATCCATTCACCTATCTATTATTCATGCATCACTTCATTCCTCAATACATCCACCGACCCATCTATCATCCATCCATCCATCCATCAATTTATCCGTCCATCCTCCCTTCCACCCACCTATCATCCATCCATCCATACATCCATCTGTTCATCCACTCAAACACCCATCCATCCATTTATACATCAATCATCCATCCATCCATACATCCATCTGTTCATCCATTCAAACACCCATCCATCCATTTATACATCAATCATCCATCCATTTGTCTATACATTCACCCATCTATCCACTCACCAATCTATCATTGAATCATTCATCCATCCATCAATTTATCCGTCTATTCACCCTTCCACTCACCTATCATCCATCCATCCATACATCTGTTCATCCACTCAAACACCCATCCATCCATTCATTTATACATCAATCATCCATCCATTTGTCCATACATTTACCCATCTATCCACTCACCTATCTATCATTCATCCCTCCATTCAAACATTCATTCATTCATCCATCCAATTATCCACTCATCCAGGGTTATGGCTGGTTGTGTTAGTTGTGTTCCTCACGTATCCCAGTCTGAAGTTTCTGACGGTCCACTCGGGCGAGTCTGTCTCCGACAGCATCTCCACCGTAATCTCTCCGTACGCCACGGGCTCCTCGGTGAACGGCCAGTAGTGGTCACACTTCACCTGCACAGGAAGCACATGCTCTCGTTAACATCTGGCCATTTCTGTATGATGTCACAGCCGTAACGGAGCGATTGCAATGGGAACTGACCCTCCTGCGCTCGTTACACTGGGTCAGCATGACGATGATGTGAGACTTCTGCTGCAGGACCATCTTCCAGAAATCGTTCCTGGTATCGGGCAGCGGCCCCTGTGTGGCGATGAACTCATGCGGAGAGTTATAGCCCTGAACACACACCACCACACAAATGAGACACTCCATAACCGACTGCGAACAACTCTTCTCTAATCGCTGATACTGACGAGATACTCACGGGAATAAAGTTTGCATTGATGTAATCAGAGCCTTCATCGTTGTGCAGAGAGATCAGCTTCACTCGACTGAAATCATCTGTGACCAAACATGCATTTATTCACATTTATTTTAGTTTGAATCAATTCAACATCAAGTTAAACTAAATGAATATGGAAAGTTGATTTTAAATGTTATTTCAAATAACCAATTTTTTTTATAGTTTTAGTTTAATTAACTACTGATGTTTCCATCCACCTATTTTTACGCGCATTTTGGTGTATCGCATAAAAATAAACAAAATTGTAAATACGTAAATTCTAAAAATACACCTTAACCGCTCAACTACGTAGGATAAATCTCTGATCCGGTAAGAAAACACGCACATAAATGACGATAGAAACATTTACCGAATAAATTCCTTGATGCGCATCAAAAAACACGTGACTTCTCAAATACTAGTTTTGTCATTCTAAAATCCTCGGGGGAAAGTCTCGTCAAAGTACCTCGTTATAATTAACTCCCAGAACAAAAGGCTCTGAAAATAGGATAACATGACAGCTTTTTAATCTGCACGCTTTTGCTTTTTGCTCTCTTCAACTCCCTGGATGGAAACGGTGCTTTATTCGCAAATGTTTTATTCGATATTCCAATTATGCGCGTAAGTTAACTTCGTAGCTTTGGATGGAAACATAGCTCTTGATAGCCCTGTGTTGGACTTTGAAAGTGGGCCAATCAGAAGAGCGTTGCTATGTCTACAGTGGGCGGGGCTTCTCACAGGGCAGGATGTTGGTGTAGCGGTTCTTGGGTCTGTTGACGGGCAGATCGGCCGCTTCATGAGACAGATCCAGACCCACGCTCTTCAGCTCCTGACAGAAACACAAAGCAAACAGATTAATCGCACGGCTGATGCTAAAAGGCGAGTGTTCACGTGTTCTGCAGCGAGTGTGATTTACCTCGAACTGCAGCGAGAACTTGTACGCCGAATCTTTGCTCATGTCTTTGATGTAAGCATCGAAATCACTGAGCTGAACTGGACTGAAGACACACACATCGTCACATCAAACGGAGAAACTAAATCATAAATCAATAAAGTCAACTCTAGGGATGTAATGATATTATCAGTATAATAGCAAAACTGTCTCGATATCATCTTGGTCACATGATATGAACATCATATGAAACTATAGGATTTCAGTTCAAATGAACTACACTTTTCAAAAAGAAGCGCACATTTCGTTCAGACGATCAGCTTGTGATCTGGTGTGTCTCAGAACGGCTTCGTTCACACTGAATGAATGCAGTCAACTCGTTTATTTCACGTTCTGTGAGTTTAGCACGTGTTTAAAGTAAATTAATGCACTTAACAGACTTATAATGCATCCATGCTAACATTTTTTACGTAACGTGTTCCCTGGGAATCGAACCCACAACCTTTTGCGCTGCTAATGCAATGCTCTACCACTAAGCCACAGGAACACAAAAAATTCAACAGACAGCAGATGATTACAGCGTTTCTCTAGATTTGAAATGAGATTTGTAAGCTTGTTTTCACTGAAGCTTGAGTTCTCCTTCAAATTTAAAGCTCTTCCGCAGTTTCTGTAAAACAAAAAGCTTAAAGTGCTTTCAATGAATGCAGTCCAGATTCAAAATATATCTTTCAAGTGTCATTTATTTTACAGGGCTTTTACTGTCATTATAATTCTATTCTAATTTGTTTGGCTTCCTAAAACCAGTGTAATTTAGACTAAGACAGTATATCACAAATAAAAAGAGGGTCGAGTCTCCTTTAACATTAAGCAATTCACTGTCTTTCTTCTGACTTACGGGGCATGGGTTGCAACTCTCAAAGTGCATTAGATAGAATAATTTAATGTACAAAATGTAAATTTGTTTCCCAAGTTCTTCACTAGTATTTATTTATTTTGTATATGGCATTAAATATCGCACTGTGGAGTTCATATCGTGTATCGTATTATGAGATTTTGATATCGTTACATCCCTAGTCCACTCACACATCATATCAGCGGATGTCTTTACCTGGTTAGTTTCCTCTTCTTCAGCGCTGTTTTGCTCCTGCGGGTGAAACACAGATAGTCTGAGATCAAACCTCATCAGAACACAACAAACTGCATCTCTACTAATAAACATTCCTCAAATCCTACAAACTAAACATGCATTTCCAGGCAGACGGAGCTTCAGTGCTGGCGTGCATCTGAAACCACAGATAATAACTCACATTCACTCATTCTGGAGCATTTAAACCATTAATCAAGGTCTTTTATTAACTGTTGTTATTTGAGCAGCATGATTTTTATTTATATATTAGTTTATAATTTATATATATATATACATATATATTAGTGCTGTCAAATCGCGATTAATCGCATCCAAAATAAAAGTTTTTGTATAATATGTGAGTGTGTACTGTGTATATTTATTATGTATATAGATATATACACACACGTGCATATATATATATATTTAAAAAAATATGTATTTTATATATTATTTAAATTTATATCAAATAAAAATGTTAAAATAATTATTCATATTTTCAAAATATATACAGTATGTACGTGTGTATTTATATATAAAATTTTTATAAATAAAATAAATTTATGCATTTAGCAGACGCTTTTATCCAAAGCGACTTACAGTGCATTCAGGCTAACAATTTTTATTTTATTTTATTTTGTTTACATTAGCACAAACAAATTATTTTCTGTGGAGACCGAGGGCACGTCGCAGCACTCGTATCAAACCTGGAATATTTATTCAGGAAATCAAGCGGAAAAGGAAAAGAAAGAACAGAGCAAATCGGCTCAAGTCTCTCGATTTATAATCTGCATTCAGTCGGACTCAGAATCAAACATGCAGACCGCGAGAGCGAGCGTCATGCGTTAGTGTCATGCGTCGAGACGCTGTTAAACACAGACAAGAGCACAGATGCAGATCCGGCCTCTGATCCGTTACCCATAATGCACTGCAGCTATGTAGAGTCTGTGTGTGTTTGTCTGTCCGTCAGCCGCCGGACGCCGCGCTGCTACTTACCACGGATTAATATAAAAGGCCAAAAGATAGTCAGTCCAAAGGCAGGATGGCAGAAGCGTGAGGAACGCAAAGAGACTCCTGCGCCTGAAGCCCATCCAACAAAACAGAAAGCAAAAGACATAAAAAAAGACCAAGGGCAAAAAGTTGGGGACAAAACATGGTGCTCCATTAGTAATAGTGACACACACAGATGACTGAGCATATTTCATTAATGTCTGACAGGTTAATGATCGCGACATGCAGTCAGTGTCTTTGGCATCTTCATGATGTGTGAATCTGTGACCGCTAACGCCGGATATTAACACCGAAATCACAAATCCATCCCAATTAATAATATATTTTTTCACTCTCTTAATCTCTCTCTCTCTCCCTCTCCCTCTCTCTCTCTCTCTCTTTCTCTCTATATACATATATATATATATATAATATTATTTCTGTTTTAGAAATGAACACATTTTATAAACTTAACTGCATTTTAAATTAAAAATAGGACACAAAGTCATGTTTCCGTTGCGTCACGAGTCGTGCTCTAAACATCTCAGCAGAAAGTGAGAGAAAAAACATCATTTGAGTTCATTAGCAGGCCAAAATCTGCCTTTACTGACCCTCTTTAAGCTCTTATATTAATCGTGTGTGTGTGTGAGCGACGGCTGTGATCACAAACATCAGAACCGATGCTTCTGGAGTCGACACCAACAAGTACACGCTCACTTCCTGTGTGTGTGTGTGTGTGTGTGTGTGTGTTTGATTGACAGCGAGAAACACACGAGGCTCCTACCAGTTATACGGCAGCTTCCCGTCTCGCTCGAAAGAGGCGAAATTCACGAAGGTCTCAGCGCCGCACTCCCTGAAATCGACAGAAAACTCACTTAAAAGCAGCACTAATTAATCCAAACAGACTCAATGCATTTTGTTCATATGAAGCCTAAACATCACAACACATGTGCAAAAAATAATGCTCTTCCCCAGTATTTTCTTCTGGTTTTCCAGTATTAAGTAAAGTAACAAATAAATAAATTAGTGCTGTCAAACGATTAATCGCGATTAATCACATGAAAAATAAAATATTTGGTTTACATAACATATATATGAGTGTACTGTTTATATTAATTATGTATATATAAATACACAAACATGCATGTTTATATTTTAGAAAATAGTGTTGTTTATAATATAAGCATATAAATGTATATACATGTAAATGTTTTCAATATATATACTGTACATGTGAGTATTTATATATACGTAATAAATATACACAGTACACACACACATATATTATGTAAACAAAAACTTTTATTTTGGATACAACTTCCTTCGGCGTGACTGTTAATAATTCACTTTTGGTGTGAAAGGGCTTTTACAGATGCCAACATTATAACTTTTGGGTTTTTTTGTTATTAAAAAACAAATAAACAAGCCCAGTCCTGGTGAGAAAGAGTAATGCAAAAGTAGCATAATGCATTGCATTCCATCAAAAGTAACAAAGTAACAATTAGTTACGTTTATTAAAGAATGCATCACTTCTAAAAGTAATTTTCTCCAAAACTGTATTAATGCTTTTTCTTCTGTGAAAAACAAAGTAAGTCATTCTGAAGCTGTGTTTGCAAATACAGTGAAAGTGCATGCTTCAAATCATCTAAAATACAAACATCATCGTAGTGGGGAAATAATGACAGAATATCAGTTTTGTGTAAACTACTGCTTTAAAAATATCTAAAAACATTCTTAAATCAAGACACATTTACAGGAGAAGCAAAACGGCTGAAGAAATTAGTCTTGGTTTCATAAACCTGCATCAAAATGAGTTTTTGCTTAAAACAAGAACAAATATCTGCCAACACAGTCAGAAATATAATCTCGTTTCCCTTTTAACTAGACTTTTCTGATTCTTCATTAACAGATATTAGTTCTTGTTTTAAGCTTGAAAATACTTGCTTTTGATGCATTTTTCATAAGACAAAATTTCAAGTCATTTTGCATTTCAAGTACTGGAAAATTATAAAAAAACTCAATCATAAATCATTCTTTATGATTTTTTTGTCATGTTTGAAAGCATTTGAAGTGCTTTAATATCTGGCTTCGCTGAATATAAGCTACTCATCTTTTGTTGATATCATAATACTTCTGTTTAGCAGGGATGCATTAAATTGATATGATAGAGACATTTATAATGTTACAAAATATCTGTATTTCGGATATATGCTGTTCTTCTGAACTTTCTATTCATGAAAGAAACCAAAAAATCTCTACTCAACTGTGTTCAACACTGATAATAATCAGAAATGTTTCTTGAGCAGCAAATCATCATATTAGAATGATTTCTAAAGATCATGTGACACTGAAGACTGAAGGAATGATGCTGGAAATACAGCTTTAAAAACAAAGGAATAAATTAAATTGTAAAATATATTAAAATAGAAAGTAGTTATTTTAAATAATAAAAATATTTCACAATTTTACTGCTTTTGTTGTGTTTTGGATTAAGTAAATGCAGGTTTGGTGAGCAGAAGAGACTTCTTTAATGCTGTTCAGACACTTTTGACTGGTGGTGTATTTTCATCCATCAGTCTGATCACTAACGGGTCGAGATGCTCGTTAGCGTGAGATGTTGCTCACCGGCTCAGCTCCATGTGTTTCTTGCGCAGCACCAGCAGGAAGAGCACCAGCAGAACGATGAGCAGAACGCTGAGAACCGCCAGCGCAGAGATCGCCGCCACACTCGGGTTCATCTCGCGCACTGCACACACACACACACACACACACATTACTGCTACATTCACTGTCTCCGAATTAAACAAACACTTTAATGTGAATATCAGATGTTTTCAGTTCGCTCGTCTGAAAGAAGACGTCATGTAGCAAATCAGAGCTCAAAACTATGAAAGCCCATTTCCGCCACTTAATAAAAAAACAAGGTAATTGCAACTTTTTTTGTAATTGGGTTTTATAAAGTCGGAATTGCATATTTATATCTCACAATTCTGACTTTTTTCTCACAATTCTGACTTTTCTCACAATTTGTTTTTTTTCTCACAATTCTAACTTTTCTCACAATTCTGAATTTTTCTCGCAATTCTGACTTTTTCTCACAATTCTGACTTTTTCTCACAATTCTGAATTTTTCTCGCAATTCTGACTTTTTCTCACAATTCTGACTTTTTCTCACAATTCTGACTTTTCTCACAATTCTAACTTTTCTCACAATTCTGACTTTTCTCACAATTTGTTTTTTTTCTCACAATTCTAACTTTTCTCACAATTCTGAATTTTTCTCGCAATTCTGACTTTTTCTCACAATTCTGACTTTTTCTCACAATTCTGAATTTTTCTCGCAATTCTGACTTTTTCTCACAATTCTGACTTTTTCTCACAATTCTGACTTTTCTCACAATTCTAACTTTTCTCACAATTCTGACTTTTTCTCACAATTCTAACTTTTCTCACAATTCTGAATTTTTCTCGCAATTATGTCTTTTCTCACGATTCACTTTTTTCTTGCAAATTCTGACTTTTTTCCTCGCAATTCTTATTTTTTCTCTCACAGTTATGACTTTCACAATTAACTTTTTTCTCACAATTAACTTTTTTCTCACAATTTACTTTTTTCTCGCAATTCTGAAATTTTTTCTTGCAATTCTGACTTCTATCCACTTGCAAGATGTAAACTTGCAATTATGAGAAAAAAGTTCATATCAATCAATTCTGACTTTTTTCTTGCAATTCTGAGTTTATATCTCACAATTATTTTCTCGCAATCATGACTTTATTTCTAATAGTTGCAATTTTAATAGTTGCTAGTTTATATATTCCAATTCTGACTTTTCTCACAATTTAGACTTTATTTCTAATATAATTGTGAATTTATTTCTCAAAATTGTGAGTTTATATCTTGCAATTAAAATTTTCCTCACAATTCCGACTTTTCTCAGAATACTGACTTTTTTCACATTTCTGACATTTCTCAGATTTGCAAGATCGCAGTTGTGCGTTTGTCGTACAATCTTGGAAAAAAAGTCTAATTGCAAGAAAAAAGGCAATGAATTTTTTAAAATTATTTTTATACAGTGGCAGACACGGGCTTCTATATGAAGCTGCTCAGTGTGTGAAATGCTGTAGAAGTGCTGCAGAGTGCTGGACTCAGTCTGTCCTGACTGTAAATGAGGGATGGAAGCGTTCTCTCACCGGTCGTGCTGATGGTGATGTACGCCGGGTCACTGATGCTGCTGTAGCTGCTGCTGATCACACTACAGTTATATGAAGTGGACGGTTGAAGTCCTGATATGGTCACAACATGAGCAGCGGTCAGCAGTGGCTCTCGCACCTTCTGGAGCAAAACACACACACACACACACACATAAAAAACCAGCTGTTCATTCAACGTTCTGGTGTGTTCCAGTTAATAAGTTCAACATTAACTCTTGCCCTGCCAAACACAGAATTTTCTGTTATTCATAAAACAACGCTCCCCTTCAAAACACAGAATTTTCCACGTTTCCATGTTTTCACTGTTATACGCTATGTGTGATCCTCTTCCAGCTATTTTTTGTTTTGATGCTTGATATTGCAAAGTGGTGTGTCTTACCATGTTACTTTAATATATTAACTCTTTCCATTCCAAACACAGAATTTTCCATGTTTTCACTGTTATACGCTAGGGGGCGCTATTACACATCTCCTGAATGAGTCTAGAATCACTCGATCAAAAACACAGACGAGGAAGACGCAGAAACGAGCGATCGCATATTTAACCTCATGCATATGAAAAATAATGCGAACATCAACACTAACCGCATTAATTAATACTGTAACGAATATATAACTCGTTTTTAATGCTAGTTTGCATTGCATTAACTAATGTTAACTCATAGCACTTTACAGTAAAGTGTTAATTCATTCTGAATCATACATCATGAAGTATTTGTTAACATCAGTTATTGCATTAACTAACATGACATTTTTACATTTTTATTTGTTAATGTGAATCGATAAAAGCACAGTTATGTTTATGTTAATCCTTAGTGTATTAACTAATGTTCTGCTCATTATCAGTTCAATGTATTTAACAAATGAAACCTGAATGTAAATTATTACCGTGCACACATTTCTCATCTGTTTTATCATCAAACACGAAACCACTAAGAAACTCCACTTCAATCTGCATCTCCAGATGTTTGCACACATGTGTTGTTCTGATATTGATGAGTAGCTCTTACTTTGCTATCTCTGTTGACCCGCAGCGGTCTGCAGAGGACCTGATAGAAGTCCACGATGCCTTCCTCCGTCCAGAGCAGCGTGACGGCCGAGTCTGTGGCGTTGAGTGCGTACAGCGACTTCGGAGGAGCCGGTTCTGTTCGCAAAACAGCCGAACGCCAAGAAAACAGCTTAGAAGCAAGTAAAAAAGGAAGACGAAACAAACAGCCACAACAGTCCTGACACGCTCTGAACAGGAAGTCAAAGCGAAACGAGTTATTATTAGAACAGAAAACTAACTCTCAGCAGTAAACTAGCAGCGAGTTTACTTTTGGTTCGGGATTTAATCTGCAAACTGATCTGACTCCACAATCATTAAAGAAACAGCCAACTGGTTATCCAAAATGTAGGTGAGTTTGTTTCTTCATCAGGTTTGGAGAGATGTAGCATTGCATCAGTGTCTCATCAATAGATGCTCTGCAGTGAATGGGTGCCGTCAATACAAATCTTAATGTGTAAGTGTGGAAGAACTTTGACTGGTCTGCTGTGACTTTAAATGCTGTCCTTGGGCTTCAGCAAACACCGGTGACTTGTGCATATGGGTGCATTCATTTTAGACACTTTTTGGATGGGTTTTTAAATACATCTTTGTAGCCACAGTTTTTGAAGTGCCTTTTTATGTTCTAAAGAAACGGTTGTCCCCAATACTTTTGGCAATATAGTGTATGTAGCTGGATTCTGATGTGAGATGCTCTGTGAGATGCAGTGCTATGATAGATTATGGATTTGAGTTAAAAATGTCTTGTCTTCTGCAGTTGGACTGGAGTGCTGTGGATTACTGTGATGTCGTTCCGACGGCACCCATCCGCTGTCACTGACCGAGTTTGATGATGTGCGGCGCAGACGTGTTGCGGCTCGTCTCGGTGCAGGCGGAGACGGTCAGGTTGTAGATGTCTCCAGGAGGAAGAGTCAGAGATGCCTTCATCATGTTACGAGTCACCTGAAACACAGTCGTCAGGCGCAGTGATGATTCAGAGCCCATAGCAACCGTCTCCATGGAAATTTAAACACTTAACCCATCTTGAGCAGAAAGTGAGCAGTGGTTACTGTCATGCAGTGTTTCATCAGTGTTGGAAAATACTTAAACATAATCATTTTATTATTAGTATTAATGATGGGTTAATGGGTGGTTTGAGAGAAATATCATCACATAAAAAAGGGAAGGAAAATGTCCATGGAAATCATTATTATTATTATGATTAGCAAAAAATAAAACCAAACAGAACCTGACTTGATATAAACAAAAATATACTAAAATAACTTAAATTTATTACTTAAACTTAATAGAAATTTTTCAGACTATTTAGACAAATAAAAATTAAATATGATAAAAACAACAAATTAACTAAAACTACTTAAATAATAATGAATAACTAAAATATATATGAATATGTTTTTTTTCTTAAAACTACTAAACGTTTAAATGAAACAGAAAATATAGTTAAATAACCAAAACTAAAACTGAAAACTAAAAATGTAAATTTAATAAAAAAATATTCATACATTAAAAAAACTGACCAATAAATATAAAAAAAAAAATTACTAAAACAACTGGGATTAAAATAAAGCAAAAACAGCAAAAACTAAAACTTAACACACATTATTCAAAAACTGCTAAATATTAAAAAACACAAACATTTACTAAAACTACTAAATAAGCTCTAATGAAATTGAAAACTAAAAAGAAATTACTAAAACAACTAAGACTAAAAGAAATAGAAAATATTCTAATATAACAAAATGGAAAACACTAAAACCTAATAAAAATATTAAGTAAAAAAACAAAACTATATATATATAAATATGAAAAAAACAAATTTACTAAAACTACTAAAATTGAAATGAATCAAACTGTACAAAAATCAAATCTATTTCCAAATATTAACAAACCCCATTAAAGTAGATAAATGACACTAAAGTAACACCGACAGAAATGAATGGAATGTAAACAGAATGTAACAAGTATTAAAAAAGACACCTAAAAATAGTCTTTCTTTTCTTATTTTGTGTAGTTGCATTATTACGTAACGTTATGAACACGTTTAGCTGGACAGGGTTAGGTTGTGTTTGGAGAGACTCACGTCGATGGAGTAGCGTCTCCTCGCGCCTTTCTTCCCTTCGACCGTCAGCTGCCAGTGTAGCATCCGCGAATGTGAGAGATCGGTGAACAGATCGCCGTAAGTCCAGCGCACGAACAGCGTCCCGTGAGCGTAATCCACCGACGAGATGTGAGGAGCTTCAGGAGCTGGCCATCAGACACACACTCATATTACTCTTTAATGCTTTATTCGTCAGCTGAAACTCTTTGGAGTAATTGTTGATTAGTAATATGGACTTAATCTGAACAACTTTAAAGATGATTTTCTCAATATTTCGATTTTTTGGCACCCTCAGATTCCAGATTTCCAAACAGTAGTATCTCAGACAGATATTGATCTATCCTCACAAAGCACACATCGATGGAGAGATGATTTAAAGCACTCGCACCTGTGACGAAGCTGACGGTAGAAGCATCGCAGCAGCTCAGCGACGGTTCGCCCCACGTCACCATCGTCACACGGAAGTTATAGAACCAGGCCGGCAGCAGATCCGTCACTCTCTGGGGATAGAAATGAGCGGAAATTAAAATTAAATCGGTAAACACATTTAATCCCGTCGGTCATGATAGAAAGCTGTCCTTCATAAAGCTGACTGACTGGTGTTTTAGTGCATTTCCTGCAAAGTGTCTCAATAAAATATGTGCAGCATCACCGCGATTGACTGTGAAACTGTTACATGACCAGAGCAGTTTACTTCCTGTTTGCTGATGAGTAAACATGATCACAATAGTGAGCGGTGGGATAACAGTGAGCTTATGCATACAACACAAATCACGGTTGTTCGTGAAAAATGCACTAAAATGTTGCAGTGACAAAATACTGCACTAAATTATTATTTCAAATATTATAAATAAGTTGCAATATTGATTCTGTAATACTGGTAGCACTAATATAATACATTTTATATTCCTATCAGTGTTTTTATGCATAATAATAATAATCCTAGAATGTGATTGAACAGATTTTCAGATTGCTGGGGTGAGATGCACACAAATTATGATGACTGCAGAAATATGTTAATTCAGTACACACATTTCCCCCCCGATCACCGACCATAAAACACAATTTTTCACACAGTTCCAAAACATTTAAAACATTAATTATTGGTTATTTCAAAGGGTTACTAATGACACAGCATCTGGATATTTTCAAAAAAAAATAACGGCTTAATTAGCACCTCGGACCTCGTCTGCATGCAGAGTCTCATTAAATATGATTATAATAATTATGCATAAACACTAGTATATTTGTATTCCTTCCGTCTCAGCGTGACTCAGAAGCATCATAATTAGCATCAGTACTGATCTTCTGAGCTGCTTCAGTAAATGATGACAGGACCAGGATTCTGAAGTAGATTTTCAATCAAATGAACTACACCAGACTCATTTTAGTTTTACTGACATACCATAGTTTCAATTAGTATTTTGTAATTTAATATTACTACTAAAGTAACAAAAATGTAAACTAAAACCGGAATATTATTCAGACTATTGAGAAAGAA
>NC_081780.1:400702-435702 GCF_963082965.1 Carassius carassius
GGCAGCGGCTTGGGTGTCACACTGGGTTCAAAGGTCACGTCCATCGCTGACCCTGGCTCATTAGAGTCCTCATATTCCGGCACCAGCGCGTTCACAAACCCCTCCTCCTCCTCGTTGTGGGTGGGGCTTCCTGTTGGCTCCGCCCACATTAGCTCAGTGCTGTTGGGTTCGGCTGTGCTGCTGTAAACGGTGACGTTGTTTAGCGGCGTCTGCGTGACGCTCATCTCCACACTGTTCACTTCCTCTTCCTGTTCTTCAGCCGCAGGAGCGTCACGTGCCTGCCGGAGCACTGATGCATTGTGGGACACCTTCAGAACGTTAGATCCAGATGCTCCTCGAACGCTGAGGTGGATGATTTTGAGCGACACGTTGAGAGGAGGATTCGGGACTGGACATGAGAAAATAAAACAAAACAAACACCATTTATCATATTTAACTAGTGCTGCCAAATGATTAATCACATCCAAAATAAACTTTTTTGTTTACATAGTAAATGTGTGTGCACTGTGTACATTTATTATGTATATATAAATTATATTATATGAACATTATGACTGACTTCATTCTAGTATGAGTTTAAGCACTCTCAAAACACTCCTCTTATAATCAGTAAAGCTGTCTATATGAATCTCTACATCATTAGTCCATATGCACTTTGTAGTTTTTGATGAGAGACTTCACGTGAGAGCTGAATTCAGTCAACACAGTAAAAATGCACAACATTTTTGGGGGGATAATGTAATTTCACAACTGCATGAAATATATCACACTGTGCAAATAGTTTTTAGATATTTTATTATGAAAACCATACATACTGTGCATTTAAAGAACAAATAATAGCATTAAATCATTTTAATTATTGAAGAAACAAGGTGAAAATATATTTCCGATATCAAGTTGATAAAGTAGTAATTTATTTACTTGATCGATTTATTTATTAAACACAGCTTAAACCAAAAGCAGTACAAAACCTGTTACCATGACATAAAACATTAATTTAATTAAAATATAATTTTTAATGACAATTAAGCACATTTTATTTTTTTATTATTATATGTAATTGCCATTATTCTCAAAAAAGTAATTTATTCAATTTATTACTGATTAATTAATAATTGATTATAATTATTTACTTTATTTACATTTCAGTTTAACTATTATTATGAAGTCTTTGTAATTATTTTAAAAAAATTTATTTTTTAGCTTTTTACCATAATGAGAGTTTGTAGCATAAATGATCCTAAATGATCCTAAAAATGGCACTCAAATTGCTGACAGGTTTCATTCATAAAGTGAATCCAGAAGGTTTCCATCAATAATTAAAGAGGTTTGTGCACTGCCTGCTCCAGCGCTAACATCGTTCAGTTGTTCCAGCACTAATTAAAGGTCATTTAAAGATAAATTGAGAGCTAATGATCACATGACAGATGACTGAATGATTCGTACCGGTGCGGTGGTGCAGGGGCTCGTGGGTAACGTCACTACGGCTCACCAGCGTGCTCCTGTTCACTGTGGCCTCTGAGACGAGCTGGAAGCTGATGTTGGTGTAACACGTGCCCGACAGCCAGTGCTTGAACACCGTCTTCCCTTTGAGGAAATCTGCAGAGACAGAGAGAGAGAGTCCGAGTTTAGCCGTGACAAACACACACACGCTTAACACATGTGTAACACACACAGAAGCACACATGCATAACGCGCGCAATACACAGAAACACACGTAACGCACATAATAAACAGAAATGCACGTGTAACAAAATTAAATTGTGTTACACTGAAACACACATGTAACAAATGTGTAACACACATACAATACAACACGTTCACACAAAACACATAGAAACACACATGCATAACGCCCGTAATATACAGAACCACACATGTAACACAAACATGTAATACACACAGAAACACAAACGCGTAACAGACAGAAACACACGCATGTAACACATAGAAACACACATGCATAACGTGTAATACACAGAAACACACATGTAACAAACATTTAATACACACAGAAGCACAAACGCGTAACAGACAGAAACACACGCATGTAACACATAGAAACACACATGCATAACGTGTAATACACAGAAACACACGTGTAACACAAACATGTAATACACACAGAAACACAAACGCGTAACAGACAGAAACACACGTATGTAACACATAGAAACACACATGCATAACGTGTAATAAACAGAAACACACATGTAACAAACATTTAATACACACAGAAGCACAAATGCGTAACACATAGAAACACACATTCATAACGCCAGTAATACACGGAAATGCACTTAACACGCATAATACACAGAAACACATGTGTAACAAAATTGTGTAACACATGCGTAACACACGCGTAACATGCAGAAACACACACATGCGTAACAAACAGAAAAACAGACATGCATAACACACATAATACACAGAAACACACATGTAACACAAATGTGTAACACACACATAAAAAAAATGTGTAACACACAGAAACACACACGCAACACATACAGTAGAAACACACATGCATTACGCGCATAATACACAGAAACACGTTACGTGTGCAATACACAGAAACACACGGTTAACACAAGTGTAACTCACACAGAAAAATAAATGTGTAACACGCAGAAACACACACACACGTAACACACATGCATAACACGCATAATACACAGAAACACACATGCATAATGATCGTAAAACACACACATGTAGCAAACGTGTAACACACACAGAAACACAGATATGTAACACGCATTACAGGCAGAAACACATGTAACACACACATAATACACAGCACCTTTATACAGCATGTAGCGAGGCTGACGGCCCTCCATGTAGCTGATGTTTACTCTAGTGAAGATGTTCCTGTCTGGAGAACGGATCTGAAACACCACGCCGGTCTCTGGAGCCAGACTGTAATCAGACATCTCAACGCTGTCTAGAGGAAGAGGCTCTGAAAACACACACACACACAGTTCACTGATATATCACACTGGAGAAACAGGAGACTGAAAAATCAATGGCATTTTGTTGTAACGAGGATAAAGGCACTCTGTTCTGACTTAAAACTGTTACTGAAAACATAATTGTTTAAAATAAAAGTGGACAGTCTGACTAAAACACTACTATACCATGATGTAAGTCATTTTATACCACAGAAACAGTATCACAACATAGCTGATTCTTGCTTGGAATTGAACTTTTTTTAATTAATTGATTAATTAAAACGTATGCAAATTTTTAAATATGAAATGCATACATATTTATAACGGCAAACTGTTTTGTAATTATTTTTTTTAATTTAATGAATTATTTTAATGTATTATTTATATGTATGTATATAAACGTGTTGTTTATAACTTACTACTGCCTATTTTAATATTTGTATTAGTGTATTTATCAATACCTTTTTTTCATTCATGATTATCTTGCTGCCTTTTATAATTTACAATTTTTTTTAATAATGTATTTATAAATGTTTTATTTTATTTACAATTTTAATTATTTTTTCATTTTTATTAACTAATTTATCAATACTTTATTTACATTTTTTTCTTTATTCCCGCCTATTTTCATTTATCATTTTTATTAAATTATCTATAAATGTTGTATTTTTTATTAAGTACTACTGCCTATTTAAATTTATTTATTATTTTTATTTAATAATTGATTTATTATTTTTTATTTTGATTTATTAATGACAACTGCCTATTTAATCTTATTTATTTGTTTATTTTAAATGTCTTTTATTATAAGTGTTTAGTATTTGATGCATTAATTTCACACATATGTGAAGCAGATGTCTGACTGTCTTACTGGTGAGCACAGGGACGGTTCTGACGGCTCTGGACGCGCTGCTGTCGTTCCCGAGCATCAGACTGATGGAGTAACACAGGCCGTGGTACGAGGCGTTGAACTGGAGCGGATGAGGAAGCATCTGACCGTCAACGGGTCGCGTGAACAGAAGCGTGTGCGTGTGCGGCTCTCCGGAAACACGCACCGAATACACGGATGCATCAGGTCTCACGTCATCAGCGTCCAGCGACAGCAGCATCCGGCTGTCCTCCTGCAAAGCCACCTGGAACGGAGCCCCATGCTGGAAGAAGCACACATCAACAATCAATCAATGCAAACCACATCATCATGACCGCATTAATAATGAACGGAAAGACGGGTAATGGGAATCAAACACATAAACAAACAATCACTGCACCACAGATCCGGACCGGCTCTCAGAAATACCCTGAATCTCATAAAGATTTACAGATTTAGCGAAGAAACCCTTTGAAGAATCCTCCTGCAGAAACAAGATCCTCCAGCAGCGTGATATTGCTCTTATCTTCAGTGTCTGAAGATTCAATATGAGATGAAGAGACTCATAGACATATGAGAAGAGCTGCATTATTCCCTGTGTGTGTGTGTGGGAGAGAGATAAGGCGAGACCAACACACACACACACACACAGCTATAACAGTGCTGATTTAACATCAGTGACATACTATAGTAGTTTTGCTTAATATCAGATGTGTTTTATCAGAACTGTGACCAAACATTTGGAGATGTAAACTCGGAATTGCAAAAAACAAACAAAAAAAAAAAAAATTAAAATGTTTAAATTTCTTAAAAAATTAAGAAATTCTAAGATTGCATTTTTTTATACTTTGATTCTACGACAGAAACAGCTTCTATCATTTTTATATTTTTAGTTTTTATTTGAATGTTAGTGGAAGTTGCAGTAATTTTGTTGATAATCTTTATATATTTTTGTTCTTAAGCTGTTTTTTCTGTGCGTGAGTGAATACAGTGGTGTTTTGTATTGTTTGGTCGTCTTCAATCTGACCGAATGTTGTTTTCAGACAGACGACTGAATGGAGATGAAGAGAATTCAACTTTAAATACACGTGCAGCTTTTAGACCAATCAGAGCTCAGTATGCAAATGAGCCTGAGTGGCTGTTACATTTGAAACGATGAAGATTCCATCAGTGGAAATCGGAGCAGATTCTAACTAGGGATAAACCATACCAATTATTGTGTTTTTCGATAACAATACAAATACTTTCAAAAGACAATATCATCGATATCGATAGCGATACGATACTCCTAAACTACAAATACCTGTGGTTGAACTATGGTCACTTTAGTAAAACCATGGTTCATTTTCATAAGAGACAGCCAGTGAAAGGCTGAAATAAAAATGTTAGTTTTTTAAGTAAGTAAATTTAAAATTTTAGTTGCATATATTTCCTGAACAATCATCAACACTCTTTATCTTAAAGAATAGAATAAAACATTTTTTGATATAGCCTATCCTAAAGCAGGTTGGAGTTCAAAATATATCATGATAAATCTCTGTAAAACTGTTTCTGTGCCATGTGTGATGCTTAGAGAGACCCTCAGAGAGGATTATGGGATTACAGCAAACACACGCATCATTACAGCACAGAGATGAGGAGGAGCGAGCGTTAATTAGCACAGAAAACAATCTGACCACCAGATACTGCTTTATCACACAAATGTTGACGGCCTCTAATCGAATCAAATGTGAGTCAAATGCCAAAGTTCAAATGTTAAAGTGTAATCTATTTCTGCTGTATTTTCAGCATCATTCCTCCAGTCTTCAGTGTCACATGATCTTCAGAAATCAGAATAATATGATGATTTACTGCTCAAGAAACATTTCTGATTATTAGCAGTGTTGAACACAGTTGTGCTGCTCAATATTTTTGTGGAAACTGTGATAGTTTTATTTTTCAGGATTCACAGATGAATAAAAGTTCAAAAGAACAAACACATTTTTAACATAAAAAATAACTATTTTAATATTAATTGATATTTAAAATATTAATATTAAATTGTACATCATTTTAAAATATTTTTGAATGTTTAAAATAATATTTTGTTGATAATTATTAATGGGGAGAAAACACACACAAACACAGACACACACAAAAAACAATAATTCTAAAATTAAATCATTTTTTGTGGTTTTTCTATGAAAAGTATGTTTATTTCTTTCTAAAATGTGAATAAGTGTGTATTAAAAATAATAAAATAATATTATCTAAATAATATTATCTAAATAATATTCGGGTTGATATTTGGTCATGCAAAAAACTAAGAACATTAGACGTGTGTCTAAATGTGATGCATTTATAAACAAGACTGGTTTTGAGAAGAGAACCTCGGGAAAGAGACAGAAGTCAAGACAAGACACACGTCACTCTCGAGGAGCGCTGAAGAAGCTGAGGAATCTCTGTCAGAGAATGCCTTTCAGTGCTCAGATGAATGAAGGTCAGGGACTGAAAGAGGAACGCAGCTGCTGACATTATCATGCAAACGAAGGACTCTGAGACACAACTTCTCACTCAGAAAGAGCAGCAGGAGCACAGTTTGATGATGAAGATGAAGATGAAGCTAAAGCGCTGGATTATCGCTCTGTAATCCATCAGAAAGTGAAGGAGCTGTAATAATCTCGCTTTTAATCGCTGAACCCACGGCACTTTTGTGTTCCAGAGAGACAAAGGTCTCCAGATTAACAGCCACAATAAACCCATTTGTGCTTTACACTCTTACAAATAAAGCCTCTTTATTGGCATTCATGAATCCACTTAAGGTTATTTAGAGTGGAAAAGTTTTTTTTTAGATTATTAAAATGTTCTTTACACTTAGAAAGTAAATGTTATTTTAAGAACTAAGATCACTGAGAGCTTCTTTGTAGAATCAGAAGAGGTGTATAAGAACCATTTAAGTTCCTACGTTTTACCCTCTTAACACATTTATTTATCTAATTATAATTATTATTATTTACAGTTATTATCAACCAGATATTAACCATTTAAAATGTTTCAGCCATTTTGGCCTCGGTTTGTATGGAGATCCATTAGTGTCAAAAAAATTTTGTTAAATGATCTATGGACAGTGTTGGGAAGGTTACTTTGGAAATGTAATAGGTTACAGATTACAAGTTACCCTGTTTAAAATGTAATAGTAGTGTAACTTTTTCAATTACTTTATTAAAGTAATGTAACTAATTACTTTTGAGTACTTTTTGATTACTTTTCTAAATTTGTGAAAATTAAAGAATAATAAATGAAAGCATATACATAAACTTATCAATACAGTTATCTAATAAGCATGTGACGTATTCTGTGTAATAAACTCCTGAAACATTGGTGTTTTTTTTAAACTGCTGTCTCTGTATATGATGATAGTTTTCTCAAAATAAGTAAAATGCACATGAAGTGACACAGAGCAGTTCTAGAAATTATGTTTATGTGCTCGTGTACTCCTATATTGAGGCAGCAGAGGTTGAAAACACTGCGAGCTTCAGTAGGCCTATGTGTAGAAAATAAAACAATTTTCTCCATTAATTTACAGGAGGGGCGGAAGGGGGAAAAAATTCAGACTGGAAAATTCAAACTCATACAAACAAATTCATGGACAAAACAATTTTTTGTATGGACCTGACATAAAAAAGGTTTAAATCTTTAATTTGGGGACATGCAAAATAATTAAAAGTTCTGTCCTGAACTGCAACTTAAAACCTTGCATTAAAAACCTTAATGCAACTTCACTTCTATTTTTCTCTTCAGTCTCTTTATTTTGCCCTGTTATCCATCTCTCTCATGACTTTAATACTCAAGATTGAACAAAACTATACTTTACAATACAATACTCTACAATACTACAATATCTTTATAGAAAAATCCTAATACTGTACACGAGTCATGTTTTTCCCTTACAAAAAGTTACCATGCTTTTATTAGCCTATATAAAAGTAAAATAATCTTGTTTTTTTTTTTTTTTTTTTTGCAAATGGATTTGTATTTATTTTTTAATAAATACATTTGTAAAATAATTTTACATTTTTGGTTATCACAGTTAAACAATAGTAGCCATTTGGATTTTTAGTTAAATATTAAAATGTTAATTTTCGTAAGGGTTGTGTTGTTGTCTGTCGTAGCTCCCCCTAAACCTAGGCTATAAAAAAAAATCTGAATTTTTTTTCAGCTAAATTACTACTGTAACATTGCAACAGATAATAATGATGTCCTTTATATAGTAGCCTATTTTGAGTGATGACTGATGAGCAACGTGCTGCTGCTTGATTAAAAAAACAAAGACAAAAAAAGCATCTTTACAGATGAAACTGACCTGAAACCCTGAACAGTAGGCCTAGTTCTGCTTCTCTGCTCCAGCAGTACACTCTATTTTCTCTCTCTCTCTCTCTCTCTCTCTCTCTCTCTCTCTCGCGTTGATTACTCTGAGTCTGATCCAAACCGTTTGGCGGAGGCGCGGAGAGCGCGCGAGTCACGACTAACACTTCATGACTTATTAGAGATTTAAATATCAAATAATGGCTAATTCGCAAATGATCGCTTTAGTACATTCGGCAGGCAATTATACAATAATGATATTAAATAGTGGGGCAAAATCGGCTGCCAGGCCACCGGGAATTGTCCCGGTTCTCCCGGTGTCCAGTCCGCGCCTGATTTCCACAGACACGCAGAACGTGCAGGAGTCATATATTGCATTTTTGGGGCTTTATATTCACAGACACTAGTCCATGTCATGTTTTGATTCAAGTGTACTGACCTACTTTTGATTTAGCTAATCATCCAAAATGTGGCATATTCCGTCCGCATTAGGCATTTCGTTTTTATGACTGGATTCTACGAACCAGACTGTATTTCCGCATCCCGGAAATTATTACGGCATATGTCTCAGAATAGTCAGTGCAATTTGGGAAAGAAATCAGTTAAATCTGTATGTGGATGTGTGTAAATATTCAAATGTAATCCCCTTTGTAATCGTAAAAAATTTCATAAGTAACTGTAATTTAATTACTCATTTTTTCTTAGTAACTGTAACTAATTACAGTTACAATAATTTTGTAATTAAATTACGTAACGCCGTTACATGTAACTAGTTACTCCCCAACACTGTCTATGGAGTTATATTAGTGTCAAAAACGTTTCTGAAAAATATTCCAGCTTTTCTCTATATCTCACACAGTTTCTTTTTTATGACAGAATTTTGTTGATGTACTTGAATATGTACGTCTATTTCAGCATAAAAAAATCATCACTTTTTCATCTGAAAGTAAAAATTTGTAAAATTTGTAATATTTATATTTTTGTGTTTTGGGTTTAGAGAATTTGGATTGTTTTTGAGCAATCATGAGCTATAAAGTCAAAGAAAGTTATTAAATCCATTAATAATATTGTGTTTAAGATTTGTCAGGCTCAAATTATATGTTATTTTAAATTAAAAATAAAATGTCATATATATATGTTATATTTATAGTAATTTCTCAATTGGTAAAAGGAGTAAATACAGCAAAAATGTGGTAATAACATTCGAAACTTTACATTTCTTCCACCTAAACTAATTACTAAGAAGCTGCTGAACAGATAAAATATGTTTTTAATGTAAGACTTTTTCATAAAATAACGATTCTTGTGAAATGTGAAAATAGTAAGCAGGTTTTGAATACATGTTGAGCCATGTTTGAGAACATTTAAAAAACCTGAGGAAGCTTTTTCCATTATAAAGACCCTTTCGATCAAAGGAAGGGTTTCGTGGATGTACATGCCTATAATGAGCTGTTATTTTTAGGAGCGTCAGACAAGCATCTGAAGACGTGCACAGATCCTGATTTCGTAGAAGTGTTTTCAGGGAGGAAAGGTGCTGTTAATTGCGTGAAGAGAGACACTCCTCAGGCTTTTAATTAAAAGCAAACACACCGGTGTGTTCAGAGCAGCAGGAGGATGGTCAGAAGGCCAGGAAAAACACAACAAAGAGCCCACGCTGACACACACACATAAACCCCTTCCACCGCACCACAGGAGGTCCAAACCCGCCCACAGACCGCCGACTCGCCCAATCAGCTGCTCTGCCTTCTGTGATTGACAGCTCTGACTCAGCAGGTTTTTTTGTTTTTGTCTTGAACTCTTTTCAGAGTTTCTGAACTGGGAACAATGAGTGAATCACACACACACACACACACACTCTTTCTTTCTCACTCACACACACTCCAAAAAGAAAAGTCCATCAAAAGACTAATAAAGCAAAGTAAAAAAATCTTCTTTCTAAACCACAAGTTACATATTATGGAATTTTTAGGGTTAGGGTTAGGTTTTACTCTCATTATTGTCAGTGATGAGATATATGAATACTTAACCATATTGAAATACTTTAATACAAAGATTGCATATTTGAAACCACAAAAAATTCAGGATTTACAGATAAACAGAAAGTTAAAAAGAAGAACAGCATTTATTTGAAATAGAAATCTTCTGTGACTTTATAAATGTCTTTACTGTTCCTTTTTTATCTTTACAGTCCTTTTTAATCAAATCCTTGATGAATAAAAGCATCACTTTTCATCTAAACTTCTTTTGTTTCTAAAATATATAAAATGTTTTATATTTGTAATATTATTTTTGTTTTGTTATTTTACAATTATTTTTTGTTTTTTTGTTTTGGATTTGTCATGATAAGCATGTAAACACACACATAGCAAAAGGCCAAGTATAATTTCATCCTACTTTCTTCCGATTATGAGGGTTTCACAGTGCTTTCTATGAACATCAGATGTGTGTCGGTGAGAAACTGAGTCACACACGAGCGCTGAGCCTCATGGGAAACTATAGAAACAGTGCATCTATAAGACAGCGAGCATGAGCTCCGGGGAATGGATTTCAAGCATCTCCAGAGAATATACAGGAGTCTTTGTGCTGAGAGAGAGAGAGAACGGGCGAGCGGGCGAGCGAGTGGCTCAGGGTCATGTGACCGATACTGCAGACGCCACACATCACACACCAACACATCATCGCATACATTTGACTCTACCATCGCATGAAATCAACTGGAGAATCTTTTGCACTAAATGACTGGAATATCAGTGTGATAATCTGTGATTTTGCTCCATTGAGCGAGCCGTATGGAGACGAGACGAGACGAGCATCAATGAATGATGACAAAGAGCATCAATGAAGCAGGACACAAACAGAAAATCCCTTTCAGACCAAACCATCAGTCATTTCCCAATACGAACATTCTTAAATCTGACTAAAGATATTATCTTGCTTTCTGAAAAATAGAGCAAAATTGAGCGGGTTTACACTTAAAACAAGAACAAAATCAAACGCGATATATTTTAGTGCAGTTATTGTCATTGTAATGTGAATGTTTTAATACAAACTTGCAAAGACAAGCAAGAGAGAGATGTGAAGCGTTTTCCCAAAAAATACGTTTGACCGTTTAAAAAGAAGAAATTAGGTCAGTCATAAATATTAGTATTGTATTGTGTTTTACAGTTGTAACACACAATATATTTATTATATTATTTTTCATAAATAGACATTGTTTACTTTAAAGTTAAATATTACTATAGTAGTATTATAAAAGATATATATATATATAATTTTTTTTTAAAATATTGGTATATAATTACAAATTGTGCAGGCCAGCAGACTGTAAGTAACATTGTAAATAACTTTTAAGTAACATTGTAACATTTAATTACATATGTTTTCTTTGGCACTAATAATAATAATTATTATTCTTATTATTTTATATCTATGTTAATATATATTCACATATTTTTGGTGGAGCCCGACAAACAAGCTGTACAATTTTTCTTCTGCAGTAAATCCCTCTTGATTTAGATATTTGTACTGGAAAACAAGACAGAGATACTGTGGAGGAACAGCACTTGTGCAGTGCATTAGAGTGTGCTTCAGCGTTTTGACTGAACATGATTTTAATGTTCCTGAAGGTCTGTTTAACTCAGACTTGTGAAGTCTTTCAGAGCGTGATCCGAGAGTGTTTAGTGTTCAGATGAAGCGAATCTCTGATGGTTCATGTATAATGGATGGAGCATTTCACATCCACACACCTGCTGTCGGCAAATGCTCAGGTTAAAGAGAACCGACGTGATGCTCTTGATTAACATCCGTCTGATGAAGAGGAGCCTCACACACACCTCCTAAAAACGCATATAAGTCAATACATATCAAGTGATCTGTAATAACAGAAAAAGCAATACCGATCACGTAATAAAAACAGTTACTCACACTTGTGTGTTGTGACATTACAGTCACAGCATCGTCTTTTAGTTTCAATCTCGCATCAAATTATTCCTTGTTTACAAATGAATCCACGGTGAAAAATGAAGTGAACAAAGGAACGATTTCTTACTGATGCGGTCTGGATCTTCACTAAAAATAAAGTAAATCCACTCTTTCCTAATGCTGGGATCAGAAGGAATGAGAAGCAAACACTGTTTTTAAAAAACTTGGCACTGAACAGAATCTTGTTGACTTCAAAGCATCTGTATCGTTTGGTTTCTATGGAGATTTGCGTGTGCGCAAGGCAGCTAAACTGGCTAAACTGACACAACTGAAGCATCGTTGGGCGGGGCTAAGATGCAGTGTTGTAGAAACTGTGGGCGGGGCTAAACAGACAGTGGTCTGGGTGGGGCTAAACAGGCAGCAATGTAGAATATGTGGGCGGGGCTAAACAGACAGTGTTGTAGAATCTATGGGCGGGGCTAAACAGTCAGCATTGTAAAATATGTGGGAGGGGCTAAACAGACAGAGATCTAAAATTGGTGGGCGGGACTAAACAGTGCTGTAGCATCGATGGGCGGGGCTAAACATTACATTACATTTACATTTATTCATTTAGCAGAAGCTTTTAACCAAAGCGACTTACAGATGAGGACAGTGGAAGCAATCAAAAGCAAAAAAAAAGAGCAATGAAATATAAGTGGTATAACAAGTCTCAGTTAGCTTAACACAGTACACGTAGCATGGGATTTTAAATAATATAATAAATAAAAAGAAAACAGATAGAATAAAAAAAGAATAGAGCAAGCTAGTGTTAGAGGTCTTTACACATACACACATACACACACACACACACACACACATACAATTGCATAATACATGAAAAGAAAATATAATACAAAACGATTAGAAAGGCAGTTAGAATAGAATTAGAATAGTGAGTGTAAAAGTTAGAGGGTCAAATAAAGATGGAAGAGATGTATTTTAAGCCGATTCTTGAAGATGGCTAAGGACTCAGCTGCTCGGAAAACAGGCAGAGCAGTAAAATCGGTGGGCGGGGCTAAACAGGGAGTTATGTAGAAGCAGGCATTGATCTTCTTCTGTGGAGGTGGGGTTTATCCCCACTATTACATCATAGAGTAGAACATTTTGGCAGATTTTCTTCAATATAAGCAATTTTTAACAACAAAGTGTTTGAGTTCTGAAACTTACAAGATGGTTTTATAGTACAATTTCCTCTTATATGTCAAACGATCAAGGGAATTTTGGTTTCTCAGTTCATGACCCCTTTAAATTTATACGCAGCGCTGCTTCATCAGTGTCAGTTCTAAAACAGTGGACCAATCAGAAGAGCCCAGAGGCGGGGCTAACATTGCAAGCTTTTGTTTACAGTAGTAAGTTGGCATGGCAACTGTTTTATTTGATGGAAAAACAGCGGAGGATGTGTTCTGCACTACTTTTAAACAACAACAAAAAAAACATTCCTGAGCCCTGCGTCTCGCAATTTTAGATGCAAACATGCCTTTTGTGTGTGACGGGCCATAAGTTTTCAAAACTACTTCAGTCTTCCAACTTTAAAATCTCACAATCAGTGTCTTACACTGTACAGGTTTTATTAAAGTTAATTGAAGTTTTTAAGACCACATTTAATGAACATGATGTCTCAATGTCATTAGAAACAATCTCCTTCATTTCTAATGCATTCAGAAGAATCAACTCGTGTAAAAGAAAAACAAGTTTTGGCAGATATTTGTTCTTGTTTTAAGCATAAACTTAATCAGTATCTCAGAAAAACCACACCTTTGATTACTTCTTCAGTTAAAATATCATGATTTAAGGATGTTAAGATATTGGAACTGCAAAACATGACCGAAATATTGAGGAATATCAGCATTTTTTTGTGCAAGTTTTGCATGCTTGTAATCTGTTTATTTTCTATGATGATTTACTCTCCAACAAAATCACCACAATCATTGATTTATTTATTTTTTTCCAAATAGAGCTATTCAAGTCATTTGGTGCAATATTATGCAGCTTTAAAAACAACTAATGCTCAGAATGTTTCCATCAGATCTGATCAGATGAAGATGAAACCTATCTCACAAGTTCATCACAGAAGCTGCATGGTCAGGTTAAGCCTGTATTGATTGCTGGTAGACACACACACACACACACACACATACAATCACGGCTGTATCCATGGTTACCGAGCTCAAATGTGATGTTAACATTTAATGAATGGCCATATTAATTATCACAGACAGTCTGTTTAAGTGTCATAGCTGAAATATTACATTGTTTATCCATTTCATATATGATAGAGATAATCAAATATTTACTAATATACTGAAATAGTAAGATTTTACTATGATTTAAGAGTGCTGTCAAATTACATCCAGTCAAGATAATAAACATGAGCTTTAAACACAAATAACATATTACTAATAATAATATAATATACTAATAATATACACACACTATTCGGAAACTCTATAGCTTGTATTATAATCACAGATGAAGTCACATAATTATCACACTGTCTTCAGGTCTGAGCCCAACATGTCCGACCTCCATTAGCATGCATGTTCTCAATCAGGTCCTCTCCCAACTGATCAAACAAAATCGGTTTGTAATAAATCCTGTAGAATTTTACGGAAAACATTCCGAATGCAAATAAGCTTGAAGCCTTTTAAAAAGATTTTAAACCAAACAACACTGCTTGTTTTATGAAACTTTTATAATAAAAATTCCTGCATACTTTCACAGAAAAAAAATTCTGGATGTAAATATGTTTTAATGCTATTGAAACACTTTAAATAAAGCTTTATAACCGGATTTAGAATAATAATAATAATAATAATAATATTAACAAAACTAATACTAATAATAGCCCAATAATAATAGTCAAAAATGGGTCAAAATGATTGATTTTGCTTTTATGTCAAAAATCATCAGGATATTAAGTAAAGATCATGTTCCATGAAGATATTTTTTACATTTCCTACTTTAAATATATCAAAATGTAATTTTTGATTAGTGATATGCATTGCTAAGAACTTCATTTGAACAACTTTAAAGATGATTTTCTCAATATTTAGATTTTTTTTTTTTTTTGGCACGTTCAGATTCCAGATTTTCAAATAGTTTTGTGGTCCAGGGTCGTTATTATTGTTATAAAATAAATATTTAATTTCCTGTGTAACATACAGTGAAAGCAGACTGATGCTGCACACACACACACACACACACACACTCAGCTGTGTGACCCAGTTTCGCCTGCAGGAATATCGGAGCAGATTCTGATCGTGCACCTCGCATCAGTTGCTGCTGATATCAGAAACACTCCGGAATCCAGAACGACACGAACCGATTTAATGACGCGCGCGTGTCTAATTAACGCCTCGCGCTCGCGCTGGCGCTCGGCTCACCGCAGACCCGCCGAGCGCTCATTTGCGGTGTGAAAAAAGAACAGACTCACCTGAATGATGATGATGGTGATGATGAAGCACAGCGATAAAACCCAGCGGAGAGCAGAACTCATGTTCGGTCGGGAAACGATCGGGCTCTTTGATTGCCAGCCTCGCGCATCCGAACAATAGCGAGCGATCGAACAGCGACCGGAGCGCCGAACCTAGCCGAAGATGAACGAGTTGAGCTTCCGCCGTCAGTCAGATCGCGAGCGTTCCGTCCATCTGCCGGTTCCGTGCGCTCGGTATCGGTCTGTGGTTCGGCTCTGTGGGACGGATGAATGATGGAGACCCACCGAGGCTCTAATGAAGCGCAGCAGCGGGTTTCTGTCTCGGGCGGCGTCTCAAATTCTCCGGCGCGCCCTAACTAGTGTGCAGCGGTAGTGTGCGCTGCGCCGCGTCTCCCTCGAAACGCCTCGTGCACCAGCGACGCCCAAACGCTGTGCACTATCTAGACATCTGAGCCGGATTTGAGAAGCGGCCCTCTGTCGCCCCGCCCTGAATCTCTGAACACAGACTGAATCTCATCACATGAACAAACCTGCTTTACATCATCCTCATCTTGCCTCATATTTACACATCAAGAACAGTTACATCCACTGTCATAGACTGCCGTTTATAAGGCACTATTTATGGACATTATTAAATATAATATTTTTTAATTTCTCTTATTTATTCATCTGAGAAGTGCATTAAATGCAATTAATTCAGGGCATCAAAAAGGCTAAAATAAGGATTTATAACTCACTAAATACAATTAATTAATTGCTTAACACAAACAAAGCCAGGTTAGCTGCCAAGCTAGTTATTTTATTTCAGCTAGCTTCCAAAGTAGCATTTTTCATTCAGTTTATCTTGTATTAAAACAATAAAAACAGGAATAACAATTCATAAATCTATATAGACATAGGCCTATAAAAAACTAATACAAATTATGGAAACACAACAAAATTACTACTTTAGTTTAAATGAAAACACAAAAATTAAAACTTTTTCAGAATATTATTTTTTTTTAAAAAACAGAAAAGTATCTCAGTGATAGTAATATTTTTATATAATAGAATAATTTTTTACTTTTGTTTTACGTTTTTATTTTTTATGTTCTGTTTTTATATAAAGTTCAGTTTTTTGTGTGTTTTTTTAGTTAAAGTTTTGCAATTTTGTGTCAATTTTATACACTGTATCTACATAGTATTCATTCATTTTTATGTAGTTATTTATTTTAGTACATCAAGACAAACTAAATGAAAATGAGAAATGTTGCACTGGCATATTACATTTAATTTTAAATATTATTTATTCCTTTTCTATTCAATATATAGCACAACTATACATACAGTGTGTTTTATTTTTCTATTTATTTTCATATTTTATATATATATAATTTATCCTTTTTATTGTCTGTGACATGAAGGCTTGTGACCCTAAAACAAATTCATTGTATAATTACAGTATATGCACAAATGTATACTTGGCAATAAAGCTCTTTCTGACTTCCGATATTTAATATTAGATTTAGCCTATAGTTAACTAAGTCTGACACTAAAATAACAGTGTAAAAACATTAAAATAACAGCCATCACATGCTTGTGTTATTACATGATAACTGAGATAAAAGATTAATTTAATACATGGGAATCGAGAAGTGTGGACCCAAAAGATTTCAGTTTTCTTAAATAAGGTGATAATACACAGGTACTTACATGTGCCTGTATTATTCATCTCCATCGCTTACATTTCTTATCGGTTCTTCACATTTCTAATGTGTGAAAAAAAGAACTAATTAAATATACTGAAAGAGTCGTATAATAAAACCAATGGGCTCGTAAACTAACACTGATGAACTGACCCATTAACCTTCACAGACATCATAAATAAGAGGGTCAGACTGCTACTGGCTTCATATATAAATCTCAAACTTATAATGAAGTGCACTGTTTTCATCTTATATTGAGATTCATCAGCAGGACAGAAGACAGAGACAGCAACAGAGGCGCTTTACAGCCGCTGGCCAATCAGCGTTCAGCTTCCCCTCCTCTTTATTTCCCTCAGATGAGAGCTGCTTTCTGATTGGCCGATGAGCTTCACCACGGTGACGGAATGTGGACAAAGGGTTTCCCTGATGAGCTTCGATCACGTGATTTTTGGAAACTATGCTACATGTAACATTAATATTTAGTACAGATCGAGTATGTTTTATTGTGGTATTGTATGTATCAATGTGCGTATTATAATACCCTCTAGTGGCCTAATGTAAAAACTACTTCATGCTAAAGGGGTATTTCACTCAAAAATTACAATTCTCATCATTTGCTCGCCCTTATGTCATTCTAAACCCGTTAGAGTTACTTTCCTTCTTCTGTGGAATACTAAAGCTGATGCTTAGTACAATGTCCAAGCTGATTTTACATCAAATTAAAAGCAGACAGTGATCCGGGGCTGTCCGCTTTCAAAAACACCATGCATGAAATTAGAGAATCATTACAGCGGTACATACCACTTGGGCGCTAGCCTCCTTAGTTAACAACGCGAGACTTGAATGCGCGAGACTTTCGAATCATTAGCTGCGCTTCGCTTTACATTAATAATAACAGTAATAATAACAGAATTAACTCAATTATGGAGGCAGCAGGCTCTAAAAAGACATTCTTATCAATCAGCTCAATTATAACTAGAAAAATAACAAAGTTCAGTAAGCTGAAACTTTTTGCTAGTGTTGATTATGCAATGCAATAAAATAATACAAATACCAGTTTGAAATATCAAGCAGAAAAGTTAGAAAATGAGGTGGAAGTTGTGTGTAATGAATATGTGGCACATTTTGTGTTGTATGTGCTCTCAAATTCAAATGAGTTTTATTGGCATGACCTGCACACAGTATTGACAAAGCATTGTCCATGACATGAGTACGGAATAAATGATTATATACTAAATAAAACAAAAATAGATTTGTAAAATAATTAAGCTAATAAGTATAAGAAACGAGAAAAAAAATATGAAAAAAACTTGTAATAACACAAATAACATGTGCTCTCTCTGTGTGTGTGTGTGTGTGTTGTCCAGCAGGTGGCGCTGTTGAGTCGCTGCTGATCTGCGCTATTCTGTGACGCGGTTCTGTGGGCGGGTCCATCAGTGTTTAAGCGCACACACACACACACACACATTCACAGCGAACGTCTGCGCTCTCACACTCATCCACATCATCATCGGATCTGATCGCACTCGACTGTTTCTCACGGTAAGTCTCACTTTCTCTTCTCTCATTACATCAAGTTCAAAAACAGTGTAGAATAACCAGCAGCACAAAGACAAGAAAATATCACCCGACATCATTATCCTTAATAAAACAATCATTTTGATGACATCTGAGCTCAGGTTTCTTCAAGCTGATTCCAGATTGTCCTGCTGGAGTTTGAGCTGGTGTTGATGGTAAAGCTCAGTGTTTGGACCTGTGTGATGTTCATTCACATTAAAGGGTTTCATTTAAAGCCACTAGTGGATCTCATGAGGCGTCCACTTCAGCTTTAGGAAGCTATGATGCTTTTTTTGTCTGATGTCCATCCATTTAACTCAGGAATGTTCTTCTGAAGTCATATGATGCTCAAACTCGTGATCTTCTCATTGTTTAAGTCACATTCTTACAATTGAGTTAAAGGACTCCAAAGCATCTGACATTGTGATTGATCGTTCATTACTGGCTGAGGTTCATCATCATCATCATCATCATCATCATCATCATCATCACTCCAGTTTGGGATCTTAACTTCAGAGCGATTCGTGCTTAGATATTAGACTGTTTTGTTCTGAGCGAGTGTTGGATTAAACTCGTGGGATATGTGCATCTGTCATCTGTTCCAGGTGGAGAGGATGCTGTCGCCACGGTGACTCCGTCAGCTCTGTGATTGGCTCGTTCTGTGTGTGTGTAATCATGGCGAAGAGTCCAGAGGTGAAGCTGGCCGTGTTTGGGAGAGCAGGAGTTGGAAAGTCAGGTGAGATCGAAACGTCATCGCAATGCTCTGTTAATACATGAATTATATAAAGGAAGATCTTATGATAAAGTAAATCCATCCCTGATATGCACAACCAGACGATATTTCCATTAGACCATCCTGCTGAAGATCAACATTAGTATTTACAAAAAACACGACTTGAATAGATTTACCTTCTTAAAACACGGCAAAAAATGATGCTCTTCTTCAGTATTTTGTATTTTCCAGCATTTACTTGAGATACTTAAAATAGAAAAGAAAAACGAGAAAATGTCTTCCAATAGGCTCAGAAAAATAATCTTAGTTCAAAGGGAAAACAAGATTATTTGTAGCATAAACTCACTTAATTTTGATACATTTTTAGAAAACAAGTCTTAATATCTTACTGTATATTTAAAACATTTTCTATTTTCTTTTAACAGAACCATGCATTTTAAAACTAAAATAATTTGTATTTCTTCAAAATAAATTTTAAATGTCCTTAAACAAGAAAAATAATTGTTTAAATGAAATTTTTCCCACTGTTCCTGTTTTAACCATTACTCACTTAATATCAGAAAACATCTTGATATCTTCAGTCGTTCTGCTTCTCCAGTAAATGTGTCTTAATCTAATCACATTAAGAAATTCGTACTGGAAAACAAGACTAAAATAGCGAGGAAGAACATCTTTTTTGCAGTTCGGAGTTTAGCTGAAAACTAAGGGTCATAAATGAGTCAGAAGTCTGTGTGTCTCTCCTCATCATGTGGCATTAGATTGGTGAGCGTTTGGGTCACATACGGTCTGACTGCGAGCAGAAGTGTGTATTTGTGTCTCATACCTGTACAGCTGGCTCTTATGAATGGTTTGGTCTGTGCCATGGCAACTGTGTTCAATTATGCCTCGCATTACAGTGACGATCAATAAAAATAAATGCACCTCGTTCTCTCTTTCGTCTCGATGAGCTTCAGTGTGTCCATCAGCCCACACAGAGTTTATGAGCGTGTACGACTGTGTTTGGAAGGATGCTGACGTCTCTGAGCTGAGATCAGTGTGAGGTCTGGAGCGCATTAACACTGAAGGCTTATTTTGCTGGATATTTCTATAACAGGAATCGTGAAGCCAGTATAAAAGAAGTGAAATATATTCCTAAACCAGTGACAAAAACAACTGAGGATATTTTCCCCCAGCGTCTTTATGAGGACACATTATCTAACCTTAATAAATGTATGCATCATCATTTATAATAATGCAATTATAATAAGACACTTCAGGGCTGTTACTAATCAAATCAGTATCAATAAAATCCATCTTTGCAAGAGTAGCATATGGATGTACTGATGCAGTATTTAATGCAGCTTAGAGATTGCATGAATGCATTTACGCTGCAAACATGTTAAAAGATTAATGTGGTAAATATAGCACATACTGAACTAGGATGCTTTAAATATAAAACTGAAATCACCGATAGGTGGCGACATAATGAGTGAGTCATTGATTCACTCTGATTCAGTCAAAACGGCCGATTCATTCAGAAAACGAAGCAAACTTTCTTACTACTAATGCTATAGAAAGATGTGCTAAAAGTAGTTAGTATGCTGAATTAGGCTACTACTATTACTGTTGCAATCTTGTGCCTCGCGATAAACATTTACTCTCTTTTATGAGATGAAAGAGGAAAAAAAGAAAATTGGCCAAACATATCGACCCAAAAAATATAGCATCATGATTTGCATCATCCAGAGAAAAACCTGTATCGGTGGACCTCTATTGCTGACACTTTCATTTTTTTTGCCACTTTTGCACTTGTTATTAATGTATTTTAAATGAAAAAAAATATATAGTGTTTGTTATGCATGTTTATTAAAAACAAGTTTTGTAATAAACAATTGTGGCAGACCTTGATGGAAATTCAGATTCGGACCTTTGAATGTAGACTTTGAGAACCCCTGCTGTATATATAATTGTATAAAGTGTAAAATAACAATCTTAAAAGAAGGACAAGTGACAGTAGATGGACATGGTATTTCAAAACCGACCTAAAACCAGACTTATCTAAAACTGACTGATACACAGATTGATTAATCGCCGTTTTAGGGTCTGAGATTAATTTTAGCACATGGGTTAGTGTTATTTCTGCATTAACTCTGAGTGCAGTTCAGGACATCAGTCTGAGACGGAAAAATGTGACTGTTTGTGTTACGCTGGTTAATCTGTCTGGAGCCATGATGAAGATGATGCTGAGGAGCATTTCACACCGAACATCCCCAGACCACCAAAGATCCAGCCAGACGCTCCTGACTTCATAAATATCAGCCTGCAATAACAGGAGGAGAGCTACAGCTGTAATACTGATGCACACACATCGAACACCACACAAAAGCAGAGAGAAACATTAAAAGCACTTTTAAACCAATCCATTATATGCTATTATTCACGTCAGCGGCTGACATCTCGTGCAGGAAATTGAACATCGGGGCAGCAATGAAATTAGTGATTAGAGGTGACATTTTTCAGAGGTCTGTGTGCTTTGACGCGAGGAAATGCTAAAAATAACACACACACAGTGGAGGAAAATAACGTCTGAATGAACCCGGCTGATTTATCAGCTAATAAACGTGACCTATTTTATGCTGGAGGGCCGAGACGTGTTCCAAAATATGACTTCATTTTAGATTAAATGAATAAATCAGACGTGTAACCTTAAGAAACACACGTTTACTGGATATTTTATGTTTTATACGATGCCGTTTATCGTTAGGATAACAAAAAGTTTTATAGTTATGTCTTTAGGCTGCTCTAACTGCGCTTGTTAATGCCAAAATGACTGAGGTGGCCAATCAGCTCAAAGTAGGCAGGGCTTTGTTGTGCACGGATACCGAACCGCATGGCCAATCAGCTCAAAGTAGGCGGGGCTTTGTTGTGCACGGATACCGAACCGCATGGCCAATCAGCTCAAAGTAGGCGGGGCTTTGTTGTGAACAGATACCGAACCGCATGGCCAATCAGCTCAAAGTAGGCGGGGCTTTGTTGTGCACGGATACCGAACCGCATGGCCAATCAGCTCAAAGTAGGCGGGGCTTTGTTGTGCACGGATACCGAACCGCATGGCCAATCAGCTCAAAGTAGGCGGGGCTTTGTTGTGCACGGATACCGAACCGCATGGCCAATCAGCTCAAAGTAGGCGGGGCTTTGTTGTGCACGGATACCGAACCGCATGGCCAATCAGCTCAAAGTAGGCGGGGCTTTGTTGTGCACGGATACCGAACCGCATGGCCAATCAGCTCAAAGTAGGCAGAGCTTTGTTGTGCACGGATACCGAACCGCATGGCCAATCAGCTCAAAGTAGGCGGGGCTTTGTTGTGAACAGATACCGAACCGCATGGCCAATCAGCTCAAAGTAGGCGGGGCTTTGTTGTGCACGGATACCGAACCGCATGGCCAATCAGCTCAAAGTAGGCGGGGCTTTGTTGTGCACGGATAACGAACCGCATGGCCAATCAGCTCAAAGTGGGCGGGGCTTTGTTGTGCACGGATACCGAACCGCATGGCCTATCAGCTTAAAGTGGGCGGAGCTTTGTTGTGCAAGGATACCGAAGCGCATGGCCAATCAGCTCAAAGTAGGCGGAGCTTTGTTGTGCACGGATACCGAACCGCATGGCCTATCAGCTTAAAGTGGGCGGAGCTTTGTTGTGCAAGGATACCAAACCGCATGGCCAATCAGCTCAAAGTAGGCGGGGCTTTGTTGTGCACGGATACCGAACCGCATGGCCAATCAGCTCAAAGTAGGCGGGGCTTTGTTGTGCACGGATACCGAACCGCATGGCCAATCAGCTCAAAGTAGGCGGGGCTTTGTTGTGCACGGATACCGAACCGCATGGCCAATCAGCTCAAAGTAGGCGGGGCTTTGTTGTGCACGGATACCAAACCGCATGGCCAATCAGCTCAAAGTAGGCGGGGCTTTGTTGTGCACGGATATTTTTTTTTATTTTTTTTTATTTTATTTTATTTATTTTTTTTGTGAAGTGACTTTCAGCCAAGTATGGTGACCCATACTCAGAATTTGTGCTCTGCATTTAACCCATCCGAAATGCACACACACAGAGCAGTGAACACACACACTGTGAGCACACACCCGGAGCAGTGGGCAGCCATTTATGCTGCAGCGCCCGGGGAGCAGTTGGGGGTTCGATGCCTTGCTCAAGGGCACCTAAGTCGTGGTATTGAAGGTGGAGAGAGAACTGTACATGCACTCCCCCCACCCACAATTCCTGCCAGCCCGGGACTCGAACTCACAACCTTTCGATTGGGAGTCCGACTCTCTAACCACCAGGCCACGACTTCCCTAACCGATACCGAACCGCATGGCCAATCAGCTCAAAGTAGGCGGGGCTTTGTTGTGCACGGATACCGAACCGCATGGCCAATCAGCTCAAAGTAGACGGGGCTTTGTTGTGCACGGATACCGAACCGCATGGCCAATCAGCTCAAAGTAGGCGGGGCTTTGCTGTATTCCATTACCAAACATGAATTCCAGTGCAAACACTTCAGGTTCAAATTTAGTTTTAATTTGTTTTAATTAGTCAAGTTTTGAATTGAAAACTTTGAATCTTTTCATGATTTGTGAACTTAATGTGACAAAACCAGAAACAATCTGCCATTTTTTACATATTAGTCCGACAAATAAGAATGAATGTGTATAATAAAATATATTTTTTCCTAAATAGTTTAAATGAAACATTTTACAAAAAAAAAAAGAAAGTTAAAACAGCATAAATTTATAGTGTTTTTATATATAGGTGATATATATATGCTACAAAAAACATAATAGAAATATTACTCATGACTAAAGAAAAAATCCTAAAGTAGGATTTAAAAATGTCATAATTTAAAAAAATACAAAAGACATCCAGGCAACATTTAGAAAAGCATCACATCACAAACTTTTAAATTAAATTTGATTTGTCTATTTATGGGTTGTTTTTCCCAATGAGGATGTGCCAGGTCTCAATCTGTAATATATTTAACCCTCACAGAACTGTGTTTTTCAGAACAGAGCGTGATTACAATGTAGATGTGTATTAAGTGTGAAACAATCATCAGGATCTTCTCAATAAAGCTCTGAGAAGATCAGATCATCACAGATGCTTCCCGCTTCTCGTGGCACTCCAGGTCTCTGTCTAGTTTAGTGTTTCTGTGCAATATTTCAGACTAAAAATTAAAGTAGTGTTTGTTTACGAGTGTTTTCCTGCAGCTGCTGTGACTCATCCACACCCACACATCCATTAGCACTCGCAACGATAATAAGACGTCTATTGAGAACACTTACTAGTGTGTCACTCTAATGGATCTGTAGATGCTCACTGGAGCTCTGAAGAGCTGGTTATGTGATTCGAAGAGCCACACACACACACACACTTAGTTTGATATCTATTCATTAAAGTGACAAACGCGTCTGAATGTCATTAGATACCAAACTATCAGGAAAAAACACTTTCCCATCAGAACCTTTGACAGACACAAGTTTGATGAGTTTGAAAGCATAAAAACATAGAGTCAAACGTTATAGAGTCAAACTTTCCTTTCAAGTGCCCAATGACACATTAAAGTGAATCTGAGTTATTATAGATAACTAAAACCATAGTAAAACCATTAAAAAAACACATTATCTGTTATTATCTGAAATAAATTAAAGTATGTTGACATCATTTCTCATTTTCACTGTTTAACACTAAAATATAGACAATAAAACTAATAAAAAAGGACAAAAAAAAAACACAACAAACCTACTAAAAACATATAAAATGGAAATGGAAAAAAAATGACAAAAACTATAATGTACCTCGCTGTTTTCGATAGTAAAATAACACCGGTCTGAATCAGGGATATTTTAGTAAAACTGATTTTAGTTTTAAAGATTGAGTAATTTTGTGTTTTTTTATTAGTATTTTCAAAATTCTAAATAGTATTTATTAGTTTTAAATTAGTATAAATGTATACATTAATAATTTGTAGTTTTTAATATTTTAAATTCAAATCAAATAAAAAAAAAAAACATTTTCATATGTCTATGTAGTTTTCATTCAATTTTTATTTCAGTTAAGAAATAAATGTAAATAAAAATAAGTCTAAAAAATAAAATAACTTTTATTTAAGTTATATTACTGAAATTAAAAAATGGCAAGTTGGCTAGTTTTTTATATTTCAGTTTAATTTGTATGGTTTTAGTTTTAGTTACAGTAACCCGGGTCTGACTCTTGTCTTTTGTGTTATATAGGAAATGCATCTCAGTGAAAACCCCTCACAAACACACACTTTACAGTCATTAGTCAGATGTGTGTGAACTGTTTAACTCTGAAGCCGTGTGGGAAAGACGTGACGTCTACACTAGCGAGTGAAACCGGAGCCGCTGAAGCGCCCTACTTAGGGTTCTTCACAGGGCTGATGTGAATGCGCTCTATTCTTCTGCTCTAGTGTTTAATCAGATCACTTCATTATTATCTTCTGCGTGTTTGGAGTTTCTTCAGGTCTGTCAGTGAGGAACGGTCAGGCCGTACGACTCTGATTTAACATAATCATAGCCACTTTTGTATGATATAAACACACAGACAACAGTCAGAGCTGTCACATGTGTTTCAGTGTTGCCTTAATGACACTAATTAATTCAGTTTGGCGCTGATTCTGCATAACGAGGATTGGACCGAGATCACATGACAGCACAAGAGTGATGCTGAGTTCAATAAACAAGGCTGTTACTTACTTCTGAAGTCGTAATTATGAGTTTGTTGTGCTCAAGTGGTTTGTAGAAGCGTGTTAAAGCCAAAATGCAATTTAATCAATATCCGAATGATTTTTTTAATCAAATGAAGTGTCACATTTATAAACCGGTGCAGAAGCTTCCTCTAGCTTGCAGATTCTGATGCTTTGGTCAAATAAATGATTGAAAAATGCACACAGTGTGCATTAAATGGTTATTTATGTATGGAAATATACATAACTGTCATGGCTAGAGAAAGCAATGTTATAGATTCTTTAAGATTCTTTTCACCACAGAATAAAAAAAAAAAAAAAAAAAAACATTTCAAATTTCAGACGTTTTTCCTTGCAATTCCTTGCAAATCCCACTTTTAAAAAAAAAACTTAGAATTGTGAAATATAAACAAAAAGATGGAAGATATAAAGTCAAAATTTTGAGAAAAAGTCAGAAGTGTGAAATAAGCTCAGAAAATATTATATTAAATATTGCATGATATAAAGGTTTTTGGGGAATTTTTGTCTCACAATTTTTTTTATTCCCAATTTCAAGTAAATATCTCTCAATTGGTACTTCACAGAACTGCGAAAAGAAAGTCTGGATTTTTAGATGGTGAAGAAAAAAAGAGTCGCAATTCCACTTTTACTTTCTGTGAAGAAAATAAACTTTCATATGATGAAGATTCTGTGGGAAAAAATGAATAAAACATAACAGTCTAGAGAAGTAGTTTATGGTTTTGTATTAAAACTATCTCCACGTTTACGTCGTAAATATGATTCGTCCAGTTTCCGAAGAGGAATAATTTTTACGATATTTCAGACGGCACATGTATGCAGCAAACATTTTACACAGAAAATGTTGAGATAATGGGATTCATTTTGCTCCAGATGAAGCTGAAATATGACATATGTGTACTGCTACATGATTGGTTTAATCAATAATGAAGGTTTTAATGGTAAAAACGTAGGGATCCTTTAGCATGTTGCTACCAAAAAATTCGCTAGAATGTTTAAACCGACTGCAGTTATGTTTTAGCATGTTGCTAACTTGTTATAAAACATTTCTAACATGTTTTCACAAATCACGAACATATTTTAGCATGTTTCTAACATGTTTTGCCAATTGCTAGCATGTTTTGACAAGTCACTTACATGTTTTATTTTGTTAACATGTTTTAACATGTTGCCATGTTTTAAAGGGGTCATATGATGCTTTTTTAAATATCATTATTATGTGTATTTGGTGTAATAGAATATGTTGACATGCTTTAATGTTAAAAAACACATTCTTTTTCAAATACTGTACGTTATTGTAGGTCATCTATGCCCCGCCTCTCTCAAACGACTCATTTTCTATGAAGTCCCGCCTTCTGACAAGCGCAGTATGCTCTGATTGGCCGGCTGAACCAGTGCATTGTGATTGGCCGAACACCACAAGCACTCGTCGGAAGTGCAACGCCCCTTTCCATAATCCCGAGTTTCATCTTTCAAAATAAATGTAAAGTCAATATTTAAAAGACGCAGATATTTCCACACAGTGATGTAGAGATGTGGGGGCGTGTCTAAATGAGTTGTTTTAGGGGGCGTGGCAGAGTCTTAACTTTGATAAAGAATATCTCTTTGGGTTTGAGACTTTAGTCTTTGTAACTTTACAGATCTCCTTTAAGCACCAAGAGCTTGTAACACTCCAAAGAGAAAAGAAAACTTGAAATCACATCTTTATGACCCCTTTAACACACTGCTAACACGTTTTGACAATTACTAACATTATTGGCAATCTAACATGGATTAGAATGATGCTAACTTTGTTTTGTTAATTTCGAACCTGTTTTAACACATTGTTCACATGTTATAAAAAGTCGATAGCGTGTTTTGCTTATTGTTAAGATGTTTTAACACATTGTTGGCATCTTTTAACAAGTTGCTAGTATGTTTTAGTAAATTTTAGCTCATTGTTGGCATGTTTTAGTATTTTCTTTAGCACATTGCTGACACAATCTCTTGCATTTATAGCATTTGAACGTGGTTTGGAATGTTGCTAGCATGTTTTGCACATTGTTAACCCATTTTACGACACTGAAAAAGTTTTGACAATCACTAACTTTTTTGGCATTCATTTAGAATGTTGCTAACCCCAACCCTAGCATGTTAAGCACATTGCTGGCATGCTTTAAAATGTTGTTAGCATGTTTTAGGTTGTTTTAACACATTTCCAAACATGCTTTAATACGCTGTTATGTTTTACCAGGCTGCTAGCTTGATTTAACATGTTTACATGTCTCAGGCTAGTTGCTCAGATTTGCTACATGTGACATCTCACTCAGTTTGGCTCCTGATCTCAAGCAAACGTGGAGTGCGAACGTGCCCAAGACAGTGTGCGCCGGCCAAAGGCCTTCTGGGAAGCTTCTGCAGGACACAGAGGCTGCTGACCTTTAGTGAGAGGAAGTGACTCCAACATCTGTTTACGCTGCGAACACACGTTCAGAGTGCCGTTTGTGGCTCGTGGAAGCTTGCTGGACGGATCGATCAATCCTCGTTAAGCCCCCCCGGGGCTAATTGATCTCTTCATCGGCTCGGACTGAGGCATGCTGGGATTGCTGTAAGAGTTTCTGGGAAGAATAACGGTGAACATGATATCCATTGATCCCTGATTCTAACCAGCTGCATTCAGTGGGAAAATGATAAATCTGCTCCAAACGGACCGGAAATACGAGCAGCTCTGCGAACAAACATCCAGATCACCGTCGGCACAAACGAATCGATCCACCGATGATAACGAGGCCTGTGTCTGTGACGCCAGAACATCAAACATACAAAATATCTTCAAGGAACATGATCTTTACTTAATATCCTAATGATTTTTGGGATTAGAGATCATTTTGGCCCATACATTGTATTGTTGATGACTGCTTTTGTGACACAGATTGTCAGTTATAGCACATTGCTAACATATTTTACCATGTTTGTCTAGCATGGGACAAACAAGCCAAAAGGGAAACTTCTTACTGGAAAACAAGACAGAAAAACTGAGGAAGAACCTGATTTTTACAGCGTGCTTGTCTTCATAATCAAATTCTGACACAATCAATCAATCAATCAATCAATCAATCAAAACTCTCGTTCATCATATAGAAGCACTTTCACCATCTGATCAATGAGTATCTGCTCTAGTCTCTTGACCTGACGATGGAGAAAGGTGGGTCAAACACAAAGATACTCAATGGGATTTGAGAAGATGATTCATTACTTAAAATAACCCACGACACATCACCAAACCCAACACATATCAGAATCAGTCCAGCTACCAACACACCTTCACCGAAGGTCAACAACACATCCGTCCTACAAACACAAAACAAAAGGGTCAGGAAGAAAAAGACTATACAAAAGACGCCAGCTAGAACAGAACATTCCACAAATATAACTAACCTGAGCTGTTTTTAGCATGAGGGAAGTTCTTGTTTTAAGCCCCGCCTCTGAGGACCAGATGATGTCATCAACATCTCTGGACTGAATTTCCCAAGGGGGAAAAGAACTCCAAGCTAAATGCCTAAAAGCTTTTAAAGCACAACATTTACACTGGAAAGAATTGGTGTAGAAACAACTCTCACTGTAAATTTCACGAACAATTACAAAAAATAAACATTAGCTATGTTTTCGTCCAAATATGCAAATTTAATGTATGCGCAAAACTGGAACACCACATAAAACGTTTGCAAATAAAGCACCGTTTTCCATCCAATCGGTCAGAGAGAACAAAATCATCACGTCTTGATAAAGTGGAGAGCTACAGAGCACGTCTCCTCTATTTTTATTCAGTCTTCAGCGCAGGATGTAGAGGACGTGAAGGAAGGTCACCTGCTCTCCCACACACTCATTATTTCAGACAGCAACACAAAAGAGCCGCGCTCATTCACTCTATCCACAGCATCTCATTCACTGACACCCACATCTGCACTGCTTCTGCGTCAGGCACATTCAAGCAGAAACACACCGCTGCGTCAACGCTTATAACTTTATAGATCCCTAAGGGAAAAAGGAATGGAACAAATACATCCGGAAACAACAGCGCTGGGGGATCGGCTCTACTACGAACACAAATAAACAGGACGACTCTTGCAGTGCATTCACTCCATCTGCATCAGGATTCATAAATCATTATGTGTCATTGTGTGGGGTCATGTTTGTGTGGGAAGATTAAGTAGGATCTCAAGAGAGATACATGAGAGGGTCACTCCGTCAGGAAACAGACGTGTGAAGTCTAGCCATTGTGATGTAGTTAATGTGTGTGTGCATTCTCTTAAATTCATCCTCACTGAGTCTCACAACATCTCTCTGTGTGTGTATGTGTGTGTGTATGTGTGTGTGCAGCTCTGGTGGTTCGGTTCCTGACTAAACGCTTCATCTGGGAGTACGACCCTACACTCGGTGAGAAACACACACACACTCACACTTAAACACACACACTCACTCAGACACACTCTGTCTCATATAAACAAACTTACAAAAACACATACACATGTACACACACATTCACTCACAAAACACACACTCATATAAACACAACACACACACTCACAATTCTTTATCACAACAAAAATGGATGTTTATCTGGAGCTAGTATTGACCCGCCTCTAAACATCACATGATAATGGAAAACTGTGATTGGCTGCTGCTCATGTCAGTCCTCCTGTGGGCGGGGTTTGGCTAGAATCAGCTGTAGTTTGACTAATCTCAAGACCCAATGAGACGAGACACACGGTAAAATTGATAGTTGATTATGTTCATGACCTCATCACAGGTGACCTCTGACCTCTGTAAACTCAGGACAGACTGGAGGATTCACAGCCAGAGCTTTGACGCGAATGGAATATAAATGGATGTGAGGGTGTCTTTGATAAACACGCCTGTGCATTCTTACCCATCAAACCTAATCGAATTTGCCACCGCAGACGCCTGCAGGGAATAAAGAACGATTCATTTGTGTCCTCAGATGAAAACAGACTGACATAGTCTGAGTTTAATAAGCTGTTTACAGGTAGACAGGAAAAATTCACACTGAAAGAAACGTCAAACTAACGGTGAACCCTATTAACTACACTGATTATATGTTGCAATTATACAATACGATTCAAATTCAGTTTGAAATGTAAAATGCAAAATTGCAATGCAATTTTAATATGCAAATTTAAAACATATTTTAACGCTTTATTACTTGCTAAATGAAAATGTATTTCCCAAACTGATTAGATGTGTTTAACATGTCCACTTATAAACTGTAGCAAAATTAGTGTTCAGCTCGGAATGCATTTTCAAATCCACATCGACATACAATTGCAATCAAAACGTCTTATATGTAAGTGTCAATGCATTTAAGAAAAATTAGACATTTAAATCATCATTTCTGACCCTGGGGCACAAAAACGGTCATAAGGGTCAATGTTTTGAAATGGAGATTTCTACATCAACTGAAAGCTGAATGAATCATCTTTCCATTGATGAAGGTTTGTTAGGATAGGATAATATTTGGCTATTTGAAAATTTGGCAAAAAACACCTTTAAAGTTGTTTAAATGAAGTTCTTAGCAATGCATATTACTAAAAAAAAATTAAGTTTTAATATATATATGTGTGGTAGAAAATGTACTAAATTTCTTCATGGAACATAATCTTTACTTAATATCCTAATGATTTTTGGCATTAAATAATAATTTTGACCCATACAATGTATTGTTGTCTACTGCTACAAATATACCTGTGCTACTGATGACTGCTTTTGGGCTATAGGGTCACATTTTGCTACCGTTTTGCTGCACCTTTGGCTCAGAATGCATTCTGAAATTCTCACTGCATTTTGCTATCACGCGGTATAATAAAGAAAATGCAAACCCGAGTGCCCTGAGTCTAAAAGCATAGTCACGAACAGTGAGAACATCCTGCTAAACATCTGGAGGAAGAAAGAAAGTCGTAAACGAAGACAGAATGATGATTTTATGGTTGAACTGCTCCTTCAAAGGGTTGAGGCTTTCATTCTTTGTGTTCGCATGTGGAGGAACCGACCGCCTTCGTGAGTGAATGATCCGCTGGCGGAGAACCAGCAGACGTTTGGACCGGCGCACTGCAGAAACATTCATAAACACATTCATTCACACTGGGTTTCTGTCCAGGACTTCAGTCCTCATTCTTCTGCCAAAGAATTAAATAAATGAATAAATACAAGATTACTGCAACTTTTTATTTCACTTTTTATTTCACAATTCTAGCTTTTTTTCAGAATGGCAAGGTAAAGTCAAAATGACCTTTCATTTATTTTTTATTCCCTGGCAGAAACAAACAAAACAGAATTGTGAGATGTAAACTTTGAATTCAGATTTTTTTCCTGGCAAGTCGAGGTTACATTTTGCAATTCTGAGTTTATATATCACAATTGTGTTTTATTTTCCTTTCTTTTTTTTGTTACCACCACTAAATAAGAAATAAGACAATTGCAAATTCAAAAAGTTTATATCTTACAATTTGTACTTTTTTTGCAGTCAGAGTTGTGGATTATCTTGCAATTCTTCATTTATATCATGCAATTCAGAATTCTGATAGAAAAAGTCAGAATTGGGGAAAATCAAGTGTGAGAAAAAAAAGTTGAAATTACCTTTTTTTGAATCGCGTGTCAAAAAACACATCAGAAATTCAGAATCGATTATTTTGGTAATTGTTGTGGGAATGGAAGTGCATTAGCATGGATCAAATCGTACTTATATGACTGCCATCAGTTCGTAGCAGTGAATGAAGATGTATCCTATCGATCACAAGTGCAGTATGGAGTACCTCAAGGCTCAGTACTAGGGCCGCTACTCTTCACGCTTTATATGTTACCCTTGGGAGATATCATCAGGAAACATGGTGTAAGCTTTCACTGTTATGCTGATGATACTCAGCTCTATATTTCTTTGTGCCCCAGCAAAACACACCAATTTGAAAAGCTAACGGAATGCATAGTCGATATAAAAAACTGGATGACTGAGTGAGACGCTGTGATTCAGTTCAGAGCCAATCTGCCCCTCAGTTCACCAGAGATGTTCTCTGTTTAATGTCACACCTGACTGCTAACAAAGCTTTATGTCTGTCTGACAGAGTCCACCTACCGCCATCAGGCCAATATCGATGATGAGACCGTCAGCATGGAGATTCTGGACACCGCCGGACAGGTGCACTGAACGCAACCATACACATCATCAATAGCTATGTTCCCATCCAAAGTTAAGGATTTAACTTATGCACACAAATGGAATATCGCATAAAATATTTGCGAATAAAGCAACTTTCTATCCAGGGAGATCCAAAATCGTCACTTCCTGGTTAACTTGCACTAAACATCAAATGAAAAACTACGTTTGCTGCAGTAGGAGAAGGCACTATATATAATAATTTATGTGTACAATAAATTACGAGCTTCAGAGCACAGACGATTTTCGGATTCAACTGTTTGGGAATGCAGTTCTTCTTAATTATGACGAGGCACTTTGACGAGGCTTTGCTCAAGCATTTTAGAATGACAAAACTAGCATTTTAGATGCTGTGAAATGAGATCGCTCTGTGGATTAGTCCAGTTTAATTCTGTCCCATCGCAAAGTCATATGCGTTTTTTGATGCACATTAAGTAAATTCTTTGGTGAAATTGTGTTTCCATTGTAGTTTTCTTACCTGATAAGAAATGTATCCTGCTTTGCTGAGTGCATAAGATTTAAATGCACATTTTTAGAATTTATGTGCATGTTGGCATTTCCATCCAGTGTTTTTTATGCGATATCCCAAAATGCGCATAAAAATTGGTGGATGGAAACATAGCTGATAATATACTGCATCAGATGTACTTTTATATATTTGCACCTGGATATCCTGCGATATTACCAATAACCCATATTTTTAAAAAAGGGCACATTTTAATCTCTCAAATCAGGGATATTAAATATAGTAAATAAACCGAACAAATGACGCAGTGTTAAATTATAAATAAAGCATTTAAAAATGAATGGAAAGCCGCATTTAATGTGCTCATCTGAACTATTTCAGTCTCACTTCTCTTTCAGATCTTTCAGTAATTTGCATTTATTCGTTATTTTCCCTTTTCAAGCGTGAGGACACTCTAAAGTGACTCTGAAAGCTGATTGGCTGAAATGGCTTTCTCTGATGCTGATTGGTTATAAATGCAAGAGGAGGGACATTCCATAGTGTTTGCGAATATCTATTCTGATTGGTCAGTAATGAGAACCAGTGTTTAAAATCACATGCAACTTAATGATTCTGCTTGCCGAATATTTTTAATCGACAAATGTAAGGTTAGGTATTATTAAAACGTTTATCTTTTGTGATATAAGTTAAATATTTAACAATCTCATGTATCAAAACATTTGAATGTTGGTCACAGGTTCGTTCCTCCTGCATTAACCACTGATGAACCGAGTTTGAACCAACAACCCTCGTCTTTGACCGCTAGGCCACACCCCCTGGTCATGTGACCTTACTAACAGTGTGTCTGTGTTCCTCAGGAGGACGTGCTTCTGAAAGAGGGTCACATGCGTTGGGGCGATGGGTTCATCCTGGTCTATGACATCACGGACCGCGGGAGCTTCGAGGACGTAGCTCCGCTGAAGTGCCTCCTGGACGAGGTCAAGCGGCCCAAACACGTGCCTCTGGTGCTGCTGGGAAACAAGGCGGATCTGGATCACGCCCGG
>NC_081780.1:440702-443202 GCF_963082965.1 Carassius carassius
TAATATTACTAAATGTATTTCATCCTTATAGTCACATTTATTTTTTATAAAAACAATAAATTCAATTAGAATAGTAAGGCATAATAAGGAAGCATGAGATACCAATTAAATTAAATTAACTAAATTCATCTTTTTACTAGAGGACAGAAAAGTGGCATTTAGATATATTTAGACTGTTTATTGAGACTCGGAGGTGAATGCATGGATGTATTTGAATTCAAAATAACAATTTTATGACATTTATGTTTTAAATGTAAAGTTTTGAACGTATAAATATTACGATTTAAATAACTGGAATGAAACTAAAACTGCCACTGGGTGGCGACGAATCACCGTATTCGTCACTGAATCATTCTTTCAATCGATTCGCTGAAACGAACGAATCATTCAGCTACGAAGCAAGTGACTTCTGTCTTTATGGGTGGTTCACTGAATCATTGACTAGATGCGTTCAAAAACGCTGAATCTTTCCTAATCAAAACACTGCAGACATTGAAATAGAGCAAAGTCAGACCCAAAATGTTCCTTAAAGGCACATCGCTGAATATTATCCATTAATCAGACATAATATAAAAAATAAAATCAAAACCAGAATGAAGAGAGTTTAACACATTAAGAAGAGTTTAACACAAATACAGACGCGTCATGCCACATTTACCGCGGCAAATCACCTGATTCACTGAGTCGATTAGAAATGAACTCGCGACTCTTCTTCAGTTCGCGGCTGTTTGTAATTTCATAGTTTCATCTGTTCTCATTCACACAACCTCGGATTATTGATTTCAGCTCCTCATACGTAGATGTAAATGAGAAGAACAGCTCTCACAATTCATGCAAACGTTCCTGAAGGACAACAACACTGCACGATACACATCTGTGAACAAGTACGAATGAATCAAAAGACTCCGCATCACAAAATCTCTAATTCGTTTGATTAATAGTTTGTCGGAGGCACAGAAAATGATCAGAATAATCTCAAGCACGAGCTGAAGGAATCAAGACACATGAAGCGTTTGAATCACGCGAGTCGTTTGTTTTATGGCTTCGATTCAGTTCGGTTCATTCAAACGGAAAGCGAACGGCAGGAAAACAACAAATCGTTTTTCAGAACACTTCAAGAGTTCCATTTCAAGAAATGTTCATATTTATTTCTATTTTCAGTTTAAGTTATCACAGGAGAAATTAATTAAAACGAGAAATGATGGCTTGGGAAACACCTGTAATAAAATAAAAATAAATAAAGTTTTTTTATATATTTTTTTATTTCAGTTAAAATTTAGTTTCATGTCATTCATTTTTATGGCTTTAGTTTAAGTTGAAAACCCTGCTTACAGCTGTAGTTTACAGATGTTTTTTTATATTATTTGAAGTAAAAAAAATGTTTCACAGAAAACAAAGCTGATGTGCTGCAGACTGCAGTGATCAACTGCCTCCACTGAGAGGCGCCAGTGAAACACACACACACACACACACACACACACACACACTCTCTCTCACGCACACACACACACACACACACTCTATCTCACGCACACACACACACTCTATCTCTCTCACACACACACACACACACACACACCATCATTCCATCATCTCCATCACTCCACACACACACCATCACTCCATCATCTGCATCACTCTATCACCTCCATCACTACATCACTCCATCATCTTCATCACTCTACCACCTTCACCACTCCATCATCTCCATCACTCCACACACACCATCATTCCATCATCTCCATCACTCCATCATCTCCATCACTACATCACTCCATCATCTTCATCACTCTACCACCTTCATCACTCCATCATCTCCATCACTCCATCACTCCACACACACACCATCATTCCATCATCTTCATCACTCCATCATCTTCATCACTCCACACATACACCATCATTCCATCATCTCCATCACTCCATCATCTTCATCACTCCATCACTCCACACACACTATCACTCCATCATCTTCATCACTCTATCATCTTCATCACTCTATCACCTTCATCACTCCATCATCTCCATCACTCCATCATCTTCATCACTCTATCACCTTCATCACTCCATCATCTCCATCACTCCATCATCTTCATCACTCTACCACTTTCATCACTCCATCATCTTCATCACTCTATCACCTTCATCACTCCATCATCTCCATCACTCCATCATCTTCATCACTCTACCACTTTCATCACTCCATCATCTCATCACTCCATCATCTTCATCACTCTACCACCTTCATCACTCCATCATCTCCATCACTCCACACACACCATCACTCCATCATCTTCATCACTCTACCACTTTCATCACTCCATCATCTCATCACTCCATCATCTTCATCACTCTACCACCTTCATCACTCCATCATCTCCATCACTCCACACACACCATCACTCCATCATCTTCATCACTCTATCACCTTCATCACTCCATCATCTTCATCACTCTATCACCTTCATCACTCCATCACCTCCATCACTCCATCATCTTC
>NC_081780.1:448202-473202 GCF_963082965.1 Carassius carassius
TTCACAACACACTCTCATTTACCGCAAGCGCCGGCCGACAAGTAGACGAGAGAATAAAAACAGACGAGTAATAGTGAAACACAGACAGAGGGGAGCGGTGTGAGATTCCAGCGCTGCTGCTGACGCTGATGATCTGGAGCGCTGCTGTGTTTATCATGTGCTTGACCAGAGTCTAGAGCTCACACACATGATGATGACCTGAACACACGCCTGGATCTCTCTCCGCTGCCACACACAGTCTGTCTGTCTATCCACTTATCTGTCTATATATCCATCCATCCATCCCCCCTTCCATCAACGCATCCTCCATCCATCCATTCATTCATCCATCCTCCATCCATTCATTCATCCACTCATCCATCCATCCATTCATTGCTCCATCCAATCATCCACCCATCTACCAAATCATCCATTCATCCATCCATCCTCCATCCATCCATCCATCCTTCATCCATCAACCGATCCTCCATCCATTCATTCATCCACTAATCCATCCATCCACACATCCTCTATCCATTCACTCATCCATCCATTCATCCACTCATCCATCCACCCATCCTCAATCCATCCATTCATCCACTCATCCGTCCATACACCCATCCTCCATCCATCCACCCATCCTCCATCCATTTATCCACTCATCCATCCACCCATCCTCCATCCATCCACTCATTTTCGATCCATCCATTTATCCATCCATCCACCCACCCATCCTCCATCCACCAAACCATCCATCCATCATCCATCCGTCCACTCATCCATCCATTCATCCACTCATCCATCCACCCATCCTCAATCCATCCATTCATCCACTCATCCGTCCATACACCCATCCTCCATCCATCCACCCATCCTCCATCCATTCATCCACTCATCCATCCACCCATCCTCCATCCATCCACTCATTTTCCATCCATCCATCCATTTATCCATCCATCCACCCACCCATCCTCCATCCACCAAACCATCCATCCATCATCCATCCGTCCACTCATCCATCCATTCATCCACTCATCCATCCACCCATCCACCAAACCATCCACCCATCCATCCATTCTCCATCATCCATCCACCCATCTACCAAACCATCCATCCATCCATCCATCCACCAAACCATCCATCCACCCATCCACCAAACAATCCACCCATCCATCCATTTTCCATCATCCATCCACCCATCCACCAAACCATCCATCCATCCATCCATCCACCAAACCATCCATCCACCCATCCACCAAACCATCCATCCATCCATCCACCAAACCATCCATTCTCCATCATCCATCCACCAATCCACCAAACCATCCATCCACCAAACCATCCATCCATTCTCCATCATCCATCCACCCATCCACCAAACCATCCATCCATCCATCCACCAAACCATCCACCCATCCATCCATTCTCCATCATCCATCCACCAAACCATCCACCCATCCATCCATTCTCCATCATCCATCCACCCATCCACCAAACCATCCACCCATCCATCCATTCTCCATCATCCATCCACCCATCCACCAAACCATCCATCCACCAAACCATCCACCCATCCATCCACCAAACCATCCACCCATCCATCCATTCTCCATCATCCATCCACCCATCCACCCATCCATCCACCAAACCATCCACCCATCCATCCATTCTCCATCATCCATCCACCCATCCATCCACCAAACCATCCACCCATCCATCCATTCTCCATCATCCATCCACCCATCCACCAAACCATCCACCCATCCATCCACCAAACCATCCACCCATCCATCCATTCTCCATCATCCATCCACCCATCCACCAAACCATCCACCCATCCATCCATTCTCCATCATCCATCCACCCATCCACCAAACCATCCACCCATCCATCCACCAAACCATCCACCCATCCATCCACCAAACCATCCACCCATCCATCCATTCTCCATCATCCATCCACCCATCCACCCATCCATCCACCAAACCATCCACCCATCCATCCATTCTCCATCATCCATCCACCCATCCACCAAACCATCCACCCATCCATCCACCAAACCATCCACCCATCCATCCATTCTCCATCATCCATCCACCCATCCACCCATCCACCCATCCACCCATTCTCCATCATCCATCCACCCATCCACCCATCCATCCATTCTCCATCATCCATCCACCCATCCACCAAACCATCCATCCACCAAACCATCCATCCACCAAACCATCCACCCATCCATCCACCAAACCATCCACCCATCCATCCATTCTCCATCATCCATCCACCCATCCACCCATCCATCCACCAAACCATCCACCCATCCATCCATTCTCCATCATCCATCCACCCATCCACCAAACCATCCATCCATCCACCAAACCATCCATCCATCAAACCATCCATCCATCCACCAAACCATCCATCCACCCATCTATCTATCTATCTATCTATCTATCTATCTATCTATCTATCTATCTATCTATCTATCTATCTATCTATCTATCTATCTATCACTCTCTCTCTCACTCTCTCTGATAGGTTTGTCGTGAATCGTCAGTCTAAAGCAGATCTTTCATCATGTTCATTTAACTGGATCTCGTTTCCGCTGTTGGGAGTCAAATCTGAAGTGATGTTAGATAAGATCTACTGTCAGCGTGAGTGATGGATGTTCGCACATATCTTGTAATTACAGACGAGCGTGACCTGATGTGCTCCTGAAACAAAGGCGTTTGGCATCTGATTGACGCTGGCATCTCTACAGACGGAGATCATACTGAAGCCGATCAAGGAGCTCTGATGTCCACTTATGGTCAAACGAAGGTTCGGATCAGCTCAAGTGTGTGAACACTGGCATGTCCAACCTAAGGAACCTGAGGAACGTGTCCAGCGCAGATCCTGACTGATGTGTCCTGATGTAACACCTAACCCCAGCCACTGACAGAACATCTCTCTCTCTCTCGGCCGTGCTGCCATCTGCTTTCATTCAGGTCTCTGCTCAGGGGTTTGGACACATCAGAGAGGAGCTGCAGGTCTGGGCTCTTCTGATTGGTCCACTGTTTTCTGCATGATTCTTTTATTCAGGTTTTAGATTCTCTCTGGTTCAAAATGACCTGAACACGCTTCGCTCTTATTTTGAATTGGGCCGCTTTCACCAACATCTATAAAAAGCCTTTTGTCTTTGTGACAAACATAATTGAGGGATTTTTGCTTTTTGCAGATGTTTTTAATAGGTGTTTAAGAGTGTTTGTGTAGAACCACTTTAGCCATTTTAGTTCCAAATATTTAGATACTCTTTTTTGGGATACGGTTACTTAAATATTTATACAAACAGAGCAGATTCCAGCTGATTCATTGCTGACAAATCATCTCTGTGTTTTCTTTCATGCAGTGGACTGTAGGTGAATTCCACCGATCCCATTCCAGTGCAAACGATTCAGTGAGTGAACTGTCCGAATGAATCAAATTGATCCATGAACAAATTCAGACCTTACTGTTTGTCACATCAAAGACTGATTTATTCATGAATGTGGTACTGCTAGCTCTGATTCTAGTTTGTTTCCTGATCAGGTATAACAAATCGCTTTTTAAATCGCTTTACATAAAGCATCTTCTAAATGCATTGACGTAAATCATTAAACACACATGACATTATTTCTGAAATGTCGTCAGGGAAAATGATTCTCAGATCTGTATACATGTTGACCAAACATTTATAGAACCTTAAAAAAATGTTCCCAGTCAAGGATTCATCAGTAAGAGTTAATTTTAGTAATAGCAATTTCGCTGGTCGTAACTAATTGCTTTAAAACTCTAAACTAAAATATCAGTTGTGAAGAAGTTTGACAGGAAAGCGTTGGGAATGAGAGCATGTTCTCATCAGTGTGTGTGTGTGTGTGTTCTGCAGAGGCTCCGCCTCCAGCTTCCTCCACCCACACACGACCTCTGACCTCTGACCCTCACACGAAACGCTGAGTCACACACGCTCATTTAATGCCAAACTACCTCATTCACAGGAAACCCAAGCGTCACACTGAACATATGCAGAAACTCCTCTGCGATCTTCAAGAATATCTGCCTGTTTATGAACATGATAGAGTGAGTGCCAGACCAAACAAACTCAAACCGGTCAGAGACCTCGCTGGACATTTATAGATCCCAACTCACCTCTCATCTTCATGTTGTGTTTAGTGATCGCTGTATAAGAGCCATGGACTCACGTCTCATCTCTTCCTGTTTATTCCCCGGAGACTTCTCAGACGGACAAAAATAAACACTAAACTGATGAAGACGTTCCTGTTCCTCAAATGATGCTTATTTAGATCTGAGATGTTTGGAAAAACACTGAAATGAGCTTCGTGTTCAAAATAAGAGAATAAAAAACACTTTAATTGAAGGCTGTATGTATAATGCATTAGAAATGTGCTCATAATATACATTGCAATGCATTATATATTTACATAAATAACTGTAATCAAAGTTAAATTGAATTATAATGTTTCCAGATTGCTTGTCATGTTTAATGCGTTATATGTTCTCTAAGACTGAATAGGTAAGTATTATAATTATTCATTGTATTCATCATATAATGCATTATAAGGTGCATTTCAAGGCATAATTAATGCATTAACATACTTTTATGACACATTATATATAAAGGGTTCGAGTAAAGTGTTACCAAAACATATCTGTTAAAATAAAACATAAAAACCTATTTTATTTTCTGCTAGTTGCCAAGTTCTCACATTCATGTAGTTTAACTTGAAGAATAATAAAGTGAAAATTCAATAAAAAAAAAATAAATAAAAATCAAAGGATAAAACACAAATAAGTTACTAAAATAAAACATGTATATATATAAAACATTATATATATATATATAAACACACACGTAACACAACAAAATTATTAAAACTAAATTGAAAACAGAAAACCAAAAAATAAAATGATATAACTGTTACAACTTCATATTTTTTTTATTAATTAGTTTATAAATTAATTAATAATTTATTAATTTTATTTAATATTTTAACTTAAACTTTAACTAAAATGAAAAAAAATATATAAAAATAAAACAATTGAACACATAAAATACGTAAAATATTAAAATAAAATTGTATTCAAAATATTAATAAAAACTATAACTATCTCAGTGATGGCCATCAGTGCTTTGTGCGCTGAAGAGCATCGTTTAGATGTTGCATGACACTATAATGTTGTCCTCTCATGTTCACAAACGCTCATTTGCACAGATGTATCTAACACGCAGAGACATTTGAGACATTTCATATTTCTGGAATTTTGTATATCCGTTTCTTACAGTCTAAATGTATTGCACAGTAAAAATGATTAGAAATGATTCAAAGTGATGCTGCAGATTGTGTGAAGATTGCGTGACTCTCCGGCCATCAGGTCAAAAGGTCAGAGGCTGTGTGTTTCTGATTCTCATCATGATTCATCACGTCCTGTCACTCATTCAAGGCCGCTTTTCTTTAAGTCAAGTCAGGTTTATTTATAAAGCACATTTAAAATCAACCTTGGTTGGCCAAAGTGCTGTACAGTAAAATAAGAAAAACAAACAAGACAAAAAACACACACGTTATAGTACATTAAATGCATTAGAGAAAAAATGTGCCCTGGACTTCATCCAGACCGGCCCACTATGCATGTAAACATGTGCGCACACACACACACACACACACACACACACACACTACATGTCTATACATACATTAATCTGCATGTAAAATTACTGATTGGAATGTATTACTATCAAAACCAAGAAAAAACTATTAAAATAATAAACAAAGAAAATGCAAATGATTTTATCAGGCTTTATTTTAAATATCTAAAGGTCTTAATTTATGTGCTTCTTATTATTCTAATAGAAATATTAATGATTAGGGTACACAATTTCTGCTGTAACTATTTCATGTGCTGCAACATAACACATGTTTTTTTTATATTAATTTACACAAATTACCTCGGACCTGCTTATAGTAGGCTAGTATTAAGACCACTGATCTACAATAAAATAAAAGAGTAATTAACACAAAGAACGTTGTGTAGTGATTTATAATTAATTTTTCTTAACATAATCAAAGGCCTTTAAAAATCCTTGAAGTAGACTGGTTTATATATTCACATGCAGAGCTCAATGCGGTTCAAAACTGTACTTGCCCTGCCAAAAATAAATACTTAAATAAAAATAAAATTGCTATTGTTTTCTTTGTAAATAAGCTGCAATCTCATTTCACAATTCCAGTTTCAATACCACAATAAACACTAACTATTAAGTTCAAACATTAATGAAGACAAGTGAACAGTCAGCAATAAAATAAGAAAAAAGGATCATAAATAGCACTGTTTTCAGGTACAGATATTGCATAATCAAATGTAAAATACTTCACTTAACACACACACACACACACACACATATACATATAGTTACATATATATCCTTGTTAAAGCTGTTATTCAAGAGCCTTTTGTTCACAGACACAGACCGACAGCTATAAAGCTTCTGCCTGGCACTTTAAGGGATTTTTTTTCTCAATTGATTACAAATTGAAAAAATATATCTCACATAAATGCTGTAAACATACAGAGACATAGAACATCAGCTGGTATTATTAAAGGTTAAAAATAACTAGTTAAAATTAAATATCATGCCGTTTTCATTATAACAACAATTATTTAATGACAGGTGAAAATATAATAAATATGTACTATAGTGCACATATTTAGAAAAATACTCCTTTCTTATGGCTATTTTTCTCAACTAACCTGCTATGGTCTTTAAATGGCTTTCTTGAGGTAAATGTAACGTTCTGTGACATAATTGTTCTCCTGCTGTTTTGACTGATGACTGATTGGTCGATATTATTTATGAGGCATATATACATTTCGGTAAGTTGTACTGTATCTTTAAACAGAAAGTAACAGATGATCGGTTTACTTGAACTGAGGCGCTAAAGCGATCTGTCACGTCACACTTTCTAACGCCAAAACGGTTTAGTCTGAATTTTGTAATAAAATGGACAGAACCTGAGAGCTGAGAATTTTAAATGTCATTTATATTGATCAGTGAGTGGTGGCATATTACAGCTGGAATATCCTAACTTTTTGAAACAAAACAAGAGTGTTTGTCTTGTAGTCTCTTATTTGTAGTGTTATCGTTATGTTTTATAGGTATGTAGAGGTGGGTATCGTCCGCATAACAATGGTACAACACACCAAATCAACTCATAATTGATCCCAAAGGAAGCACGTACAATGAAAATAGTAGGGGTGCCAGAATCGATCCCTGGGGTACCCCACAATTGAGATAGATGAGTATCTAATCTAACAGAAAAACTTCTGTTAGATAGGTAAGACTGAAACCATTTGAGTACCATACCTGAGATACTGATCGAATGTTCTAGCCAAGATAAGAGAATCTTATGATCTACAAAGTCTAGTAGCACTAAAGCCATGGTATCGCCAGCGTCTGTTGTTGTTAAAATGTCATTAAGGACATTTAAAGAGCGGACTCAGTGCTGTGAAGGGGTTTAAAACCAGATTGAAAACTATCCGAAATAGAGTTAATGTGCAGAAAGTGTTGCAGCTGTATGAAGACCGGTTCTTTTCTAGAATCTTTTTTTGAGGTTTTTTTTTAGGGTGGATAAGCTTTTGAGGTGCAATGGAGTCTAGGACTCTAGGACGCCTTCATCTTGCGATATCTCCACCGGATTGAGATTATCACGGCTAATTCATGGAGGATTATGGGATTGTGTACTGGGCTAACACTGGCACTAGATCTGCACTTACAGCAGTGTGTTGTAGTTTCCATCGCAGAGCAAAAGAAAGTCTGAGTAACTGAATCGACGCACACACAACAGCACACTGTTCAGTCTGGAAATCCAGACCAAATCTGACATAATCGCATTTAAATATTTGCCAAATGATGAAATACTTGCACTGGGTTTCTCCTGTTAAACAAGTCATCATGCAATATGAATTTAACACGCAGGAATACATCAGCAGACTCATAATGAAAAATAAACATGAACATTGAAACCAATGCAACTGGAAATAAAATTAATCTAAACTTAACCCATTCTGAAAAAAATTATAAAATATCTTTAACTAAAATTGAGAAGAAAAGATAAAAAAAATAAAAAATAACAAACATTATAAAACAAAAACTATGGGAAATATATTTATTTTGCCCTCCGCATATTTCATTCCAATAAAATACATTAACATATGGCACATTTGAAGAAAAACTTCTTCTTCTTTTGCCTACAACGTGATTTTTCTTTAATTAAAATATAGTTTTGCCATATGTGAAATGCATTTGTTTATAGTTTCTATATAAAACCATGACTTCCATCTGTGTTCCTTTATTGCTAATATTTTTCATACTAATAACAACAAAGACACTTGGCGTTCCCTGAAAGAAAGAGACCTAAAGTCATTCACTGAATCTGAGAATTTTTTTCTTTTTTTTTTGGTGTGTGTGTGTGAAGGGGGGGGGGTCTGGTTTTGATGACTTCGCCTCTAAAGCCACAGTGTAATAACATGATATTAATGCGCTCTTTCCACTCAGTCTGCTGCCTCACGGTGGAAAACAGAGGCGAAAAACATCATTATGAGGTCACTTCCATTACGTCATGCGCCTGTAATGTTAATCGGCGCGCGCTGTGATTGGTCGGCGGCTGCAGCGCTCGCCCGTGACGCGCCCAATGGCGCACTATATGTGCCTCGCGTCAAGACTGACTGCAGTTTAGTCTGCCTTCACTTCAGAATGAAGTCGTGTTTGCTGCTCGCGCTCCTGCTGTTCTCTCTCGTCTGTCTGATGTACCAAGCGTCAGACGCGTGTTCGTGCGCGATGTCTCATCCACAGGACGCGTACTGCCACTCTGACATCGGTAAGCAACGCAAGTTTGTGTGTGTGTGTGTGTGTGTGTTTGAGCGATTACAGCTCTTCAGCAGGAGTTATTCGTAATGCACGCGTTTGATGACAGTATGGTTAATGCATTATGTAACTGTGTGCGTGCGCTTTCCCGTTTGTTGTCTCTGCGTTATAGCTTCACATAAACAATCCGTCAAATAGAAACAACCAGAAGACAAGTGCGTCACTGCGCGCTTTCACTCAAACGCGAAAGTTCGCGAAGAAAGAGTTCGCGGTATCCATGGCAACAGACGCGCGAGATCGCTTCTAGAGATGATGTTCTTCTGTCGTACTGGGGGTAAATAACACAAGAGTTTTCTTCAGAGTACATCTAGGGTTAATGCTCCGATTAAGGAGTCTTTCTGAAGGGTTAAATGAAGGCAAGTGGAGCAAGATGATGTGTTAAAATTACTAAAACTTGAACTTAAATTAAAAAGAAAATAAAAGATAACAAGGATAGTCTATTTTGAGTGCTCACTGCAGTTACATACTCTACATAACTGCAGTATGCACTTCCCGTGAGAACGATAACTATAACTATTACGATAAATATATTCGCAAACACACCAATGAACGATAACGTTTAGTTTATTATAAGCACACACTGAAGCTATGTCCTGTCAACTTCAATGCAGTGCGTGCTTTAAAACTAGATGGATTCTGATTGGCTGTCAGTGTTTTCACCGTTCTTAAGCTAGAAAAAAAATGCTCTGAAAATGATTTAAACGATATTGTTGCTCCCGCAATCGACAACGAAAGAGAGACTCATGTTTAGGAAAGAAATAGCTAGTCTTTTGAACCACAACGTATTATTTCTATCTTACCGTCATTCATATTATCATAGAAATACTATTATGAAAGTTTATATCCGAAATATAAATATAAAATATAAATATAAAATATAAAAAATAGACTAGCTATTTCTTTCTTCACTGATGTATGTGGTTGCGATCAAAATAGAGCAAATTGAAAGTAACTGGCGCTTTAAATTACGTTTGTGCAATTGCATTGTGACTGTTAAAAAAATTATTCGTCATTGAATCATTCATTCAAAAGATTCGTTCAAAAATGCTGATTCATCCAGAAACAAGTGAAGTAATCATGAATCTGTCATTTTTAAACCAATTTTTCATAATTTGAATATCAAAAATTGGTTTATTAAATCTATCATGTTTATATATATCGTAAATGTACATTTTTAATAATGCATGCAAATTAAACACTTTTAAATAGACTGCCGCAGTTAATATTTTGGCACATCCTCTAGTAAAAATAAATAAATAAATAAACTAGGGATGTTGCGGTGACGGATTTTTTCCACCGGTTAATCGATGTGTAAAAAAACCGGTAATCCCGGTGTCACCGGGGTTGCGTGTCGGGGATTTCGGGTGGCCGACAATGCGGTCGTGCAGACGTGCACACGTCTCAATTTACTTTCACTTTAATTAGCGGCAATTCAGTAGCATTTGTTTGAATTAATCATGGGTTAATTTATTTTATTCTTAATAAAAATACACAAAACAATAAGACACTCGCTTGTATTACACACATCTTTATTGCAAAATGAAAAATAACTTAACACACCATGCAAAAACTAAACAAAAGCACTTATGAAACACCTTTAAAGTGCATTTATTAACAAAACGAACCACTGCACACATCGTGCAAGTATCAAACAAGACTCGTTAAATAATTATAAATATTCGTTAAATAAAGTGCCTGCCTTTTTCAGCAAAAAAAAAAAAAACACCGCACAACCATCGAATATGAAACGAACAAACATCAAAAACTTCGTTAAATAAGGTAGCCTACCCGAATAATCACTGGACACTTAAGTGCAAAAAAAAAACTAATATAAAAATTAAACTCACGTTAAGCTGTTAAAAAAAAGAGGTAGGCCTATTAACTGCATACACCGTACAAAAAAAATTATAAATAGGCTAAATGAGAAACAATAAACGAAAAACCTTCATTTTAAATTGCAACAGTTCGCTTTGAAACCAGATCTTCCGCCATCCTTTGCCAGTTAGCTCGCCTCACTCTCCTCAACTGATAAATGAAATCGGACACCTGCTGCTTTACTGCGGTGCTCGTTCCGCTTACGCTAAATTACGAAGACACGTAGTCACTAACTGAATTAAGTGCTTTATCGCTATAGGCTAAAACTTCAACACGATGGGGACGGTGCCGGTGGTCAAGTGCTATGACCGGTAGGTGGGTTAAACACCGTGTATCACCGGTAACACCGACTATCGCAACAAGCCTAAAATAAACATCAAGTTTTGTTAAGTTCAGAATCGTGGGAAAATAGTGATCTCCATTTGAGACCAAAAAAAAAATTGTGATTCTCCCTTTTTTTTTCGGAATAGTGCAGCTCTACACGTCAATATTCTTATAGAATTAGAACGAGTCATTGTTGAATTATGAATGGGCCTTTAAATCAAGTTTTAAAAGTTTATGGTCATAAACAATGAAAATGAAGCCATTTCAAAGTATAGTAGATTAAGGCAATAAGCCCCAAAAAGCTGTGGTTTACAGTGAATATATAACAGCTAACAGCGCCTCTCAATTCACTGTAAACCACAGCTTCACAGGGCTTATTGCTGTTATAAAACAGTTATTCCATAAGGTTTCACGAAATAAAGCAGAGCAAATAATGTGTAATGATATTAATAACAACAGTATTCTTCCACCAAACAATGTAGCTCCTCAGAAACAGTTGTGGTTGCAACGAAGTGGTTGCCAAGCAACACACAAATGTAAACAAAGGTGTTTGTTACTTTGTAGCATAAGTCAGCTTTGAACGTGGCTCAGCCAATCAGCATCAAGCACCGGAACTCTTCACTTTTTTAAATAAAAGTAATTATAAATCCTGTGGTTTTGCTCAGATCTGAGTGCGCGGTGGTCCTGAAAACATTCGTCAGCTTGAAATCACAAAATTGATTTTACATTCGTAATGCACATTCGTGTTTGATAATCATTCATCAACTTGCTGCATCTCTGAAGTGACTTTCCTCTTTTGGGTCGCCGTCATTAACCACCCGTCGATCATCTCCACACGTTATCTAACTGAAGATGTGCGAGGGGTTTGGTGTTGTTGACATTAGCACGTCGTCTCGGAGCGAATGCATCTAACGCTACAGTTTCATGAGCGAGGAACCCGAGCCTAAGCGTCTGGTTAAGAGGCCACGTATGACCTGCATACTGATGATGTGTTTGTGGATAAACTAGATATCGAGATGTCCCATAAAATGTGACTTTGGCTCTGTGCTGGTATCCATGCTGTATGAAAGGCAAAGACTGCAGCTATTGTGAGCGTGTCTGAATCGCTGGCCGCTCGCCAGACTTCCTCCAGCAACACACTGCTTTCTGATGCCATGTGTGACAGATGAAGTGATGGCTGCTGGGTAACAGAGAGCTGTAGAGGATAGACATATGATCCTACATTAATAATGCACAGAAATATATATATATATATATATATATATATATATATATATATATAGTTTTCATGACAGATGAAGATATAAGGAATATGGAATATAGTCCATATATATATATATTTAATCCAAAACTGTAACGGTCACTACATGCACCAAAAATAAAGTGGAATAAAAGTTTTCAATTGGCCAAACGAAAACAGAGAGTGATGCATATTTAATAATCAATTAATTAATTAAATATAATCAATAATAAACTGAATTTTATTCCAACGTTTTAATTATTTTTATACTTTTTCATGAGATAATTATGTTTCTGCTCCAATTCGGTTTTGAGATACAAATGTTTAAAAGCAAAACTAAAGCTTTCATTCAGCGTGAAACTAAAACAGCAAAATAAAACTCAATAAATATAAACTCAAATGAGTCGTAAACGTTTAAATTTAGACACTTTCATGATATAATTATGTAAAATAAAAACAAGGAAACTAATAAATAAAAAGAATTGTTCATTCAGCCTAAAACTGAAATAGAAAAGGATGCTTACAAAAAAAATCTTTTATAGTAAGTTTATTTAATAATTAAGATTCAAATAAACTTGAGGTGAGGCTTTTTATATCCAATTGTTAATTATATAAATAGTAATAAAAGATATTTTTATTCAAACATCCATTAAATAATAAAGACAAAGTCTTACCAAATTTTGGTAAAATATCCAGTTTTTGAGTAAAAAAAAATATATTTGTGGATTTGTTTCATAATATTTGTGCACAAGTTTGACAAAAAAAAAGTTTTTGAGTGAAAAAAAAATATTTGTGGATCATTTTGGTACAACATTGAAATTCTAAATGTGAAGAAAAACTTTATTTGTGAATAATTTTGGCAAAATGCTCATTTTTTTGAGTGAAGATGATTATTTGTAGATAATTTTCCCAATATTCAGTTGCAGAGGGAAAACAAAGCATTATATGTGGATAATTTTGGCAAAATATTCAGTTTTTGAGTAAAAAAAAGAAAAACATTTGTGGATAACTTTGTCAATATTTAGTTTCAGAAGAGAAAAAAGCATTATTTGTGGATAATTTTGGCAAAATATTTAGGTTTGAGTGGAAAAAAAGACATCATTTGTGCATTATTTTGGCAATATTTGTGGATATTAAAGCATTATTTGAGAATTATTTTGGCAAAATAGTAGTTTTTTCACTGAAAAAAGCATTATTTATAGATAATTTTGCCAACATTCAGTGGATGTGGATAATTGGGGTGGTGTTGGCGCAGTGGATAACCATGGGGTGGTGTTGGCGCAGTGGATAAGACACACGTCTTTGGCGTGAGAGACCCGGGTTCGAATCCACTGTGAGACACCAATGTGTCCCTGAGCAAGACACTTAACCCCTAGTTGCTCCAGAGGCGTGCGACCTCTGACATATATAGCAATTGTAAGTCGCTTTGGATAAAAGCGTCTGCTAAATGAATAAATGAAATGAAATGAAATTGTGGCAAAATATTTAGGTTTGAGTAAAAAGCATAATTTGTGGATTATCTTGGGTAATACTCACTTTCTGAGTGAAAAAGGCATTATTTGTGGATTATTTTGACACTAACTAACCACGAGGCTATCGGCACCGATGGCAGGAAGAGAATAGAAACTGTATGTAAATGTTTAGTAGTGTTTTACAGTCTCTGTGAGCAGAATGAGGTCTGATCAGAGGACGATTCTTCTCTCAGATGAAGATGCATGAGTCGACTCCGGGGTTACGCTCTGAAATATAGCCGCGAGGGCCGGATGGAGGCCACACGCAGGGTACAGTAACTCTGAGTTAGGAATTGGGTTACATAAACAGACTTCCAGAAGAGCGGCTCACAGCCAATCAGAGCGCAGCTCCACACACACACACACACATGACCTTTGAACCTTTGAAACACTGGAGCGCTGCACCGAGACGTCAGTTCTGTTTTATTTACAGCGAAAACGGTTCATTCGTTAGTTTATGCATCGTTTTTATGCATATTTAGAATTAAATTTTTTTAAGTTTTGCATTTTCATTTACATTTTTTTTTTTTTTTATATTTTCGTTTTTTTTTATCATTTGTTTTTATAATTTCTATTATTTTCAATGCTTTAGAAGCTTTAGATTCATATTTTGGATAAGGTTTTATTATTTCTATTAATATTTGTATTTTTTATAAAAAAAATTTTGATGGTTTAGAAAGTTTAGATTCAAATTTTGGAATCGTTTTTATCATTTCTATTTTTTTTTTTTTTTTTATCGCTTTAGAAGATTTAGATTAATATTTTGTATTATTATTATTATCATTTTAAGTTTAGTTAATTTAGTTTTTTTAATGTTTTTGTCATTTTTATTAGTATTTGTTTTATTTTCAGTTTTTTTTAAATGGTTTAGAAGCTTTAGATTATTATTTTGGATTAGCTTTTTATTTAAATTTTCATGTTAGCTAAAGTTTAGTTAATTTCGTTTTTTTTTTTTCAGTTTTAGTTATTTTATTAAAACTAAGAGACAACGAGAAGTGTTTCCTTTGCAACTAGTTTAAATAAAACAAGTCTACATTCTTTGTATTGTAATTTATTTAATTTTAAATGAACTATTGTTTAATTACTATTGTAAATAGAAATGGCTCTAGCGTTAGTAAAGTATAATAACTGTGTGATGGTTGAATGTCAGGAAAGAGCTTCTTCTCTCGGCTCTCAGGAATGTGCGCCCCACAGAATTCTGGGAAGGAAATTCCAGCAGCGTTTCTCTGTCAGAGCAGGTGACGCTCAGCGTTTGTTCGGCTGGGTCGGGTTACCGATGGGAAGCGCTGCAGGGGATTCTGGGAAAGAGGCTGCTCGGATTGACACGACCTCATTCTGCTGCGTCTCTGAGGAAGTGAACTAGTTCCTCACGACACGAGCGTCTGTCCAACCTTCAGATACACACACACAAATCCCGCTATATATATAGAAACACACACTTATTTTATTATATATTAAAAACGTATTATGTCAGCTGGTCGTAATTTCTAACCACAACTATCATTTATTTTAAATCGAAGCACTAAAATAGCTCAAACTAAAAAAAAAATGTATTAAAAAATATAGATTTTTCTTTTTTAATATGTTAAGATATCAATTATATAGATTTGATATTTTATTCAAAATAAAATGAATATGATTAAAGTTTCAGAAAATACATTTCAAATATATGGAAAATTGAATATTAAAAAATTAATTAAATGAATTTGATTATACATTGTGTTTTATTTTAAATTATAATTTTGATGATCATATTATTATATTATTAATATTTTAAATCACTATTCCTACGCATATATTTAAAATGCATTAATATAAAATATTTAAAAAATAAACTTAATTATACATTGTTTTTATTTAAAATCAATTATTATATTTTAAATTCCTTTTGTAGTTTTTAGTCATGGCCACACTCATAAATATCGGGTGATTACATTCATAATTTGATTTGAGCTGTTTTTAATCAATAAAAAAAAGCACTTTTGTTTTGCATTTCTCCAGTTCTGAGCAGCTTGGATGTTTAGTTCCACTCGTTGCAGTGCATTCTGGGATTGTGTTGTCTGTGCAGCCTGTGTGTTGTGCTCTTCATGAACCTGTGTGTGTGTGTGTGTGTGTGTGCAGTGATCAGAGCTAAAGTGGTGGGTAAGAAGCTGCTGGACGACGGTCCGTTCGGCACCCTGCGCTACACGGTCAAACAGATGAAGGTGAGCGCAGCATCACATCTACAGCAGCAGCAGACTGAACACGCATCCCATGATTCCTCACCGTGGCTTTGTTTTGTCTGTTGCAGATGTACAAGGGCTTCGATAAGATCCAGCACGTGCAGTACGTCTACACGGACGAGTCCGAGAGCATGTGTGGAGTCAAGCTGGACATCAACAAATACCAGTACCTGATCACAGGTGAGAGACCGACCTTCATCATCATCATCAGCAGCTTCACCCGCTGCAGTGCATCATGGGAGAAACTGCTGCTCATTAACAGACCGTTAATATTTGACCAGTCATCAACAGCACTCAGATATTACTCAAGATACACAGCCAGTCACATCATCAATCTATTAATATATATATATATATATATATATATTTGAGTGTGTGTGTGTGTGTGTGTGTGTGTGTGTGTGTGATTAATATATTATATATATACACACACACACACTAGATATAAAATAGCTGAATCATTTTAAATTCCAAGATTAATGTGTAGAGATTATACAAATTAAAGAAGTTTATATAATACAACGATAAAAAGTATATGAATGTATATATATATATATATATTATATATGTATTATATATTAAAATGTATAACATATATTGTATTATTTAAATTTATATAACAAAAATATGAATTATATTTATATTAATATTAAATATGTAATATAAATTTATAAATATAGATATTTCTAATTTAATTATATATTTTAAAAATATATATACATATATACATTTTTATAAAATGTGTGTATATTTAAATATAGTTCATAAAAATAAAGTTCTTAAAAAATGAACATTTAAAAAAATAAAACCATAATATTAAAAAGGGATTGTTTTTCAAACCATCCTTTGTTTTTTGTTTTTTTCACATATTTCTATATAATTTATATATAAATAAACAATATATTTATAAATATAAAAATAATATAAACAATTTTAATATAAACATAATATTAAAAAGGTAATAAAAAATATATATTATTTTTTTAATTAGCTTTTTAATGTAAACATTAAAAAATAATTCTACATAAATAAATGCACATATATATATGGTGTGTGTGTGTGTGCAGGCCGTGTTCACGACGGGAAGCTGTACACAGGGCTGTGTAACTTCAACGAGCGATGGGAGCGTCTGTCTCTGGCGCAGAAGAAGGGCATCAATCACCGCTATCAGCTGGGCTGTAACTGCAGGGTGAGTGCTGATGCATCATGGGTAACGGTAAACACCAGTTCAAGCTCTGTTTGTGTTACACAGTCTGATTATTTGCATCCAGATCAAGCCGTGTCACTCTCTGCCCTGCTTCGTCACGTCCAAGAACGAGTGTCTGTGGACGGACATGCTGTCACACTTCGGCTTCCCTGGCTATCAGTCGCGAAACTACGCCTGCGTCCAGCAGAAGGAGGGCTACTGCAGCTGGTACCGAGGCATGAGCGCTCGCGACAAGCTCAACATCAACACCACCGACCCGTGAGACCAGCCTTAAACCACCGCACCACCGGCCAGACCTTCCTGAAGCAGAGCTTCGGACACAAGTCTCTTCTGCTCACCAGACCTGCATTTATTTGATCTAAAATACAGCAAAAACTGAAATAATTGTGAAATATTTTTACTTTTAAAACAACTGTTCTCTGTGTGAATATCTGCTCAATTTGAATTTATTTCTGTGATGCGCCGCTGAATTACTCCAGTCTTAGTGTCACATTCATCTCATTGCTGAACATGTATTATTATTATTATTATGTTGGAAACAGCCGAGTAGATTTTTATTTTCAGGTTTCTTTGTTGAATACAAAGTTCAGAAAGAACAGCATTTTATTTTTTATTTTTTTTGTAACATTATGAATGTCTTTATTATAATTTTGAAGCATTATAAAGGCATTACATTTCTATTACTACAAGCGTTCGAAATTCTAGAGCGTATAATGTTACAAAACCTTTTTATTTCAGATAAATGTTTCTATCCGGAAAAGAATCTTGAAAAAAAAAAAGCACTTAACTGTTTTTAAAAAAAATGTTGCATGAAGATCATGTGACACTGAAGACTGGAGGAATGATGCTGAAAATACAGCGGAGCATCACTGAAATAAATTACACTTTAACACAGATCCACACAGAAAACAGATGATTTAACAGTAAAAATATTTTACAATTTTACTGCGTTTGCAGTTTTTCGTATTAAATAAATGCAAGCTTGGTGAGCAGAAGAGACTTCTTTCTGTTCAGAAGCTTTTGACTGCTGGTGTACATCATGGAGCCGTCCGCATTAACCAGATTAAACATGAAGTAATTTATGAACGCAATAAACCCTGCTCTTTTAAAGTGATGTACTGCTTTTTAAACATGATTTCATCAGTATGATACCGGCTACTGTATATGTGCGTGTGCCAGATTTATACTGTTCAGTATCTATTTATGATCGTGCCGAATCAGAAACTATTCTTTTCCTTCTTGCTGTTTATGATATAAGCTATGAAATTGTGATTTAGTATTTTTGTATTACTTTAAAGCAAAGGTTATAAACGGTAGCTCGATCGAGTCTTTTCTAGATCTGTGTGTTTAAAGTGTTTCTGACGGGGAAGTCAGATTGGGAGGTCCGGCTGTTTTCTATTGATTTCTGCTCCATTCTGAACCCTGTTTATAACATGTACATATTCTGTCTGTAACACAAACATCCCGTCTGACTCTCGCCGAAGAGACTCGTGTGTGTGTGTGTGTGTGTGTGTGTGTGTGTGTGTGTGAGACAGATGACCATTTTTCAATCGATTCGAATCGATTTTTAATTTCTTTGTTTTATATTTTTATAATAAACGTTGGGAAAACGGCTCTGTGACTCTCTTGTCATAATTATTCTGTGATTCTGTTTCCTGGAGTCCTTTATTAAAGGTTAAATTAAATGTTAATTTGTCTAATTTATTGCAATCAAGGCAGCAGATGCACTTTTTCACTGGAGGAAGTGTTATTATGGATTATAGACTCTATGTGTTTGAGTTAAAATCATCTTAATGCTGGATTTGTTTCAGGTTTTGTCTTCTCCAGATGTTCACTGATTGACTGGAGTGCTGTGGATTATTGTGATGTTTTTATCAGCCGACGGCACCCATTCACTGCAGAGCATCCATTGATGAGACACTGATGCAGTGCTATGGGAAGTTTTCTGGACCCAGAGTCTGGTAGAGATTGATGATCAAACACATGAAGGATTCATTATTATAAAGAACACAGCGTTTGTCTTCATCCTCCTCCATCAAAACTCACTCAACTTCTAAAATGAGTTTACGTGAAGGGCTTTTAATGCATTAAAGCAGTTCTGTAATGAGATATCATGAGAGTCCAGCCACAAACACTGATAACAGTTTGTTTTGTCTTCTTCACGAGTTGTTTAGTCTGAGTTTGCACTGAAACTATCTTCAGAGACAATCACAAAACCAAGCTTCTCCACACACACACACACATATTCTCTCCAGTCATCAGAAATCTTTGGCATCTTTACGTTCCCTCACACGTGTGCTGGAGAACATGGCGCTCTTCTGTCTCTGTTTAACATGCTTTCAGTTTCCAACATCTGCTAGAAATCATCTTTAGCCAGAGGCATTTGCACTGCTTTAGAGATTCAGACTTGCACAGATGTGTCTTTAATATCGGTGTTTTTCAAACTGTAATCAAGTGAATAATCCGAAGGACAAAACTTATAGTTCAAAGGTTTGGGATAGATATGATTTTGAAAGGAGCTCATACTTTAATTGATTAAAAGTGCCAGTAATTGCAAGTCATTTATAATGTTGCAAAAGACTGTTCTTTTGAACGTTCTATTCACAGAAATATGAATGTTTTCAACACTGATAATAATCAGAAATGTTTCTTGAGCAGTAAATCATCATATTATTGTGAATTCTGAAGATCATGTGACACTGAAGACTGGAGGAATGATGCTGAAAATACAGCGGAGCATCACAGAAATACATTACACTTTAACACAGATTCACACAGAAAACAGCTGTTTTAAATCACAATAATATTTCAAATTTTTTACTGTATTTGTGATTAAAGTTCACAGCTTTGTTGAGCTGAAGAGACTGTGAGTGTGTGTTTCTTAAAGGGCCGGATCAGCTCATCCGCACACACACTATTAATAGTGTCTTTATTAAGCTAGTATAAGATATCTTCTGAACTGAGCCTGGTGGGGGTAATCTCCATGTGTTTGGTAGATGATGGACGTGTGAAGCCGTGAGAGTGACCAGACACTGCTGATTTCATTAAGATCAGCTTTATTAATACAGCGGCTCAAATCACACGCTTTATTTGCTCACACAGAAAAAAACACACCGGACTACTTTAATCCCTCCGTGCGTCAACATATGGACAAAATACAAGACTAATTTAATTTAATTTCTGATTATTATCAATGTTGAACACAGTTGTGCTGCCATAAGTGCATCTCTAGAGGACACACGCATCGGACGCTCTGATTGGCCGCTGGCTCGGAGGCGGGGCTCTGATTGGATGAACTGATTCCTAAAGCAACTGTATTAAATTACTTCAGTCAAGAGCAGTGAGTGGTTATAGTGTTTAATATTTATTCCACCATTTACTCACTCCAAAGATGTATTAAACCTAAATGATTTTCTTTCTTCTTCTGAACATAAATGTTATTTTTAAGAACATGGAAAACCAAACAGTCGCTGGTTCACAGTAGTTTTTGCTACTATCAACTGTTTGGTTTCCCACAAACTTCAAAATATCTTCTTTTGTGTTCAGCGCAAGAAAGAAATTAATACAGGTTTGGGACAACGTGACAGTGAGTAAATAATGACAGAAATTAAATGTTAGGGTGCTCTTTACCTTGACAGTAGGCTACATATTTAATAGGCGTACTGTCCCTTTAAGACCTGCACACATCTAATATACAGACACATATACGTTTCATATTGCACACCCCTATTTTTTTTATCAAATAAATGTAGCTTTGGTGAGCAGAAAAGACTCTTTTTGAAGCATTTCACTTTTCTCATTATTAGTCTGAGACCAATGGTAGTCATTCCAAACAGTCTCTCTCTCTCTCTCTCTCTCTCTCTCTCTCTCACACACACACACACACACACACACACGAGCGCGTGCTCTGCTCTGGCATTATGATCTCATCTGGAATCTGGCAGGTATTTTTGGAGCTGAAGCTAATGGGTGTCATTAGGGTGAAGAATGCAAGGTGCCTTTCACCCGATCACATGACCAGCGCTCATACACACACACACACACACACACACACAGGACAGAATAACCTCCTCCTCATCATCTGTGTGTCAGTGTGGACTGACCTCATAACGCTCGTGAGGTTTGTGTCTCTCAGCTCTTATAAAACAAACCGAGAGCGAGCGATCACACATGCAGTAAACTGCACAAATATAACCACTTATTTTAGATTTCCTTCCTTTTCAAATCTTTATTTATTTATTTATTTCAATTTTGTAATTTTCTTTTTTTTTCTTTTTAGAATTTTTATTAAAATATTTTTGGGAGCATAAATAAATAAAATAAACATATAAATAAAGTCACATGAATGAAAACAGAAAAGACCATATTATTATTATTATTATTATTATTAAACTTAAAAAAAAATCTTTCTTTTCTATCTATTTAAAAAAAAAAATTTTATTAAAATATTTTAGGATTTCAAATAAAGTCACAATATAATAAATAGTACACATAATTTCATAAAAATGAAAATAAATGAATTAAAAATATATATTTTATTTTTATTATTATTATTTTTATTATTAAAGTTTTTGCTTGCTTTCTTTTTTGGTTTTAAATTTTTTTTGGTAGTACAAATAAATAAAGTCACAATATAATAAATCATAAATATAATTTCAAATAAGAATGAATGAATGAACAATAAAAAAGTATAATTAATATTATTTTAATTTTGGCATGTCTTTCTTTTCTTTTTCTTTTTAGAATTTTCATTAAAAATCTTTTGGTAGTACAAATTGAAAAAGTCATAATAGAATAAATAATAAATATAATTTCATCAAAGAAAGAATGAATGAACAATAAAAAAATGTATTTTCATTTTTGCATTTTTTGTCTTCTTATTTTTAGAATTTTCATTAAAATCTTTGGGTAGTAGAAATAAATATGGTCATTATTTAATAAATAATAGATATAGTTTCATTAAAATAAGAATGATTATAATTTTTTACATTTATTCCATTTTTTTTTTTAAATTTTCATTAGTTTCATTGAGTTGCTCTGAGGTCACGAGGACACAAACACAAACACACGGAAGCTCAGGTGGACTCTGGTCTGCTGAGCAGATGTTTCCATAAGAACATCAGGACAAAGAGCAGGACCTCACAAGACTGCAAACACGCTACTGGAGCGTGACGTCACAAACAGCACAAAGCGTCTCTGTCGAGTGTTATTAAGAACCGGAGATAACAGCGTCCAGATGAAGGTCGACTGAGGCTCAACTCCAGCTGTGTATCTGTGTGTTTTATCAGTGCACTGCTTTAGATACTGTTACAAACATCTAGTGTGTGTGTGTGTGTGTGTGTGTGTGTATGTGTATGTGATCTGGCTGGTCCCTACTGAGGGCACGTCTGAGCACCAGTGATACCTTATAAGGAACGACAAACACTGACGAGCACTAAACCATCAGCGATTCACTCCATCATCTCTTTGAATGAAATATGAGGCATGAAAAATCCTTGTCAATATGCAAAATATAGAACAGAATATTAAATAAATAAATAAAAACTTGAAATAGTCCAATGACATAATCATAAAGTAAAAATAAAATAAATAATACATATGAATTCATTTAAATAAATAAATAAAATATTTAAGAAGTCTACTTTAAAAATCCTTGTCATACTAAATAAAAAAAAAAATTAATTGATTACTTAACTAAAATAAATCAATAAATAAAAGTCCAATTAAATAATCATGAAGTAAAAAAAGTTAAATAATAAATATAAACTGATTAAAATAAAGTATAAATAAATATATAAACTAAAAAACTTTAAGATGTCCAATGAAAAAAATCATAAATAATAAATAAATTATAAATATAAATTATAAAATACATACATAAATTAAAGTCCAATTAAATAATCACAAAGTAAAATAAGATAATATGTATGAATTAATTTAAATAAATTATAAATAAACATATAAACAAAAAAAATTGAAAATACCTTAAGTCAAATTAAGTAATCTTAAAGTAATACTAAACAAATACTAAATATAATTAAATTAATTAACACAAATAAATAAGAACATTAAAGAGACTAATTAAAGAATCACAGAGTGCTAACTAAATAATAAATATAAATTAACTCAAATAACTCTTATCCTTGAATAAATAAATAAAGTAAAATCTTAACTTAAGTCCACTTAAACAAACAAACCAAAAAAAATGTATATATATATGAAAAAAGCTATTGGTAGAGAAGCATTGATCATAACTATCCTCAGCCTGTTAAAGGAGCAGGATGATGATGAGGATGAAGATGATGTGTGTGTTTGTTCCTCTGAAGAGCAGAGCTCAGTAAACACACACACACACACACACACAAACACAAACACACATGCACACAATGGTTCACAGATGTAAAGTCAGAGATGCTATCAGCGCTGGAATGGTGGCCGTCTAGACGCTGGGCTGGAAACACACATGTGAACACAGGAGAATCACACACACACACACACACTCACCTGCTCCACACGGATCTCATACTCGTCATTCAGCTTCTGTCCTCTGAAGTACTTGACCCTGAAAAACAGCACAGGATCCTCGTTAATCAAGCAGCAGACTCTGCTCTACAGTACTCTAGAGCACAACTCTCTACACAAACACACACACACACACACACACATTCTCACAAGTGTGACATCAAATAAAAGAATTGTTCAGAGTATGAGATGGAAACAAACTTAAATTTCTGATGCTGTTTGCTGCAAGAGCTGCTTGAAAGTGGAGATGAGAGAGAGAGCGAGAAAGAGAGAGTGTGTGTGTGTGTGTGTGTGTGTGAGTATATGTGTTTGCGCGTGTGGGGTGTGTGTGTGTGTGTGTGTGTGTGTGTGTGTGTGTGTGTGTGTGTGTGTGTGTGTGTGTGAGAGTGTGTTTTGAGTGTGAGTGTGTGTGAGTGTGTGTTTTTCCTCACACCGAGCAAAAGTGCTTGAAAAGAAGCCCGTCGTCTCTCAGAGACCCTCTGACTGCACTCAGGAATGCACAGAGAGACAGAAAGATAGACAGACAGACAGAGAGTCAGACAGACAGCAGACAGACTGACTGACAGACAGAAAGCAGACAGAAAGCAGAGTGCAGACAGACAGACAGCAGACAGAGAGACAGACAGCAGACAGACAGAAAGCAGACAGACAGACAGATGACAGAAAGCAGACAGATAGACAGACAGACAGCAGACAGAAAGCAGAGAGCAGACAGACAGACTGACTGACAGACAGACAGAAAGCAGACAGACAGACAGATGACAGAAAGCAGACAGATAGATAGATAGACAGAAAGCAAAGAGCAGACAGACAGACAGAGAGACAGACAGCAGACAGACAGACAGACAGACAGACAGACAGCAGACTGACTGACAGACAGACAGACAGAAAGCAGACAGGCAGACAGCAGACAGACAGCAGACAGAGAGACAGACAGCAGGCAGACAGACAGACAGACAGACAGACAGCAGACAGAGAGACAGACAGCAGACAGACAGACAGACAGACAGCAGACAGAGAGACAGACAGAAAGCAGACAGACAGACAGCAGACAGACAGACTGACTGACAGACAGAAAGCAGACAGACTGACTGACAGACAGACAGACAGACAGCAGACAGACAGACAGCAGACAGACAGACAGACAGACAGACAGACTGA